>NC_083682.1:49525206-49825206 GCF_033118175.1 Dama dama | reverse complement strand
GAAACCTTTTAAGCCCTTCATATTTTTCAAACCTTTTCATGCTCTTCATGTTTTTCAACACCGTTTCTTTCTCCTCCTATTTTTCAGACCGTTTCATGCTCCTCATATTTTTCAGACCGTTTCATGTTCCTCATATTTTTGACACCTTTTGAAGCTCTTAATATACTTCACACCTTTTCATGCTCTTCATGTTTTTCAACACCGCTTCATGCTCCTCCTATTTTCCAGTACGTTTCATGCTTGCCATATTTTTGAGACCTTTTTAAGCTATTCATATTTTTCAGTTTTTCATGCTCTTCATGTTTTTTAACACTGTTTCTTGCTCCTCCTATTTTTCAAACAGTTTCATGCTCCTCATATATTTGACACCTTTTGAAACTCTTCATATTTTTCACTCCTTCTTGTGCTCTTCATGTTTTTCAACACCGTTTCATGCTCCTCCTATTTTTCAGTCCGTTTCATCCTCGTCCTATTTTACAGGCCGTTTCATGCTCCTCATATTTTTCAGACGGTTTCATGATTCTCCTATTTTTCAGAGCGTTACACACTTCTCATATTTTTGACACCATTTGAAGCTCTTAATATTTTTCACACTTTTTCAGGCTCTTCATGTTTTTCAACACCGTTTCATGCTCCTCCTATTTTTCAGACCGTTTCATGCTCCTCATTTTACAGGCCCTTTCATGCTCGTCATAATTTTGAAACCTTTTAAGCCCTTCATATTTTTCAAACCTTTTCATGCTCTTCATGTTTTTCAACACCATTTCATTCTCCTCCTATTTTTCAGACCGTTTCATGCTCCTCATATTTTTGACACCTTTTGAAACTCTTCCTTATTTTTCACACCGTTTCATGTTCCTCTTACTTTTCAGACCGTTTCAAGCTTCTCCTATTTTTGACAGCTTTTGAAGCTCTTCATATTTTTCACACCTTTTCAGGCTCTTCATGTTTTTCAACACCGCTTCATGCTCCTCCTATTTTTCAGACCGTTTCATGCTCCTCATGTTTTTGACAGCTTTTGAAGATCTTAATATTTTTCACACCTTTTCATGCTCTTCATGTTATTCAACACCTTTTCATGCTCTTCATGATTTTCAACACCGCTTCATGCTCCTCCTAATTTTCAGACCGTTTAATGCTCCTCATATTTTTCAGACCGTTTCATGCTCCTCATATTTTTGACCCTTTTTGAAGCTTTTCATACGGTTCACACCTTTTCATGCTCTTCATGTTTTTCAACACATTTTCATGCTCCTCCTATTTTTCAGAGAGTTTCATGCTCCTCATATTTTTCAGACCGTTGTTTGCTTCTCATATTTTTCAGACCGTTTCAGGCTCCTCATTTTTTTGACACCTTTTGAAGCTCTTCATGTTTTTTCACACAGTTTCATGTTCCTCTTACTTTTCAGACCTTTTCATGCTTCTCCTATTTTTGACAGCTTTTGAAGCTCTTCATATTTTTCACACCTTTTCATGCTCTTCATGTTTTTTCAACACCGTTTAATGCTCCTCATATTTTTCAGACCATTTCATGGTTCTCAAATTTTGACTCCTTTTGAAGATCTTCTTACTTTTCACACCTTTTCATGGTTGTCATGTTTTTCAACACAGTTCACACTCCTCATATTTTTGACACGTTTTGAAGCTCTTCATATTTTTCACATCTTTTCAGGCTCTTCATTTTTTTGAACACCGCTTCATGCTCCTCCTATTTTTCAGACCGTTTCATAGTCCTCATATTTTTGACACATTTTGAAGCTCTTCATATTTTACACACCTTTTCGAGCTCTTCATGATTTTGAACACCACTTCATGTGCCTCCTATTTTTCAGACCGTTTCATGCTACTCATATTTTTGACACCTTTTGAAGCTCTTCATATTTCACACACCTTTTCGGGCTATTCATGTTTTTGAAAACCACTTCATGCTCCTCCTATTTTTCAGACCATTTCATGCTCCTCATATTTTTTCACCTTTTAAAGCTCTTCATATTTTTGACACCTTTTCATTCTCTTTATGTTTCAACACCATTCATGCTCCTACTACAGAGAGGTTCATGGTCCTCCTATAGAGACCGTTTCATGCTCCTCATATTTTTCGCACCTTTTGAAGCTCTATATATATTTCACAGCTTTTCAAGCTCTTCATGTTTTTCAATACCTTTTCATGTTCCTCCTATTTTTCAGACCGTTTCATGCTGCTCATATGTTTGACACCTTTTGAAGCTCTTCATATTTTTCACACCTTTTCAATCTCTTCATGTTTTTCAACAACACTTCATGCTCCTCCTATTTTTAAGACTGTTTCATGCTCCTCATATTTTTTAGAACTTTTGAAGATCTTCATATTTTTCACACCTTTTCAGGCTCTTCATGTTTTTCAACACCGTTTCATGTGCCTCCTATTTTTCAGACTGTTTCATGCTCCTCATATTTTTGACAGCTTTTGAAGCTCTTCATATTTTTCACACCTTTTCAGGCTCCTCCTGTGTTGACGACGGCTTCATGCTCCTCCTATTTTTCAGACCGTTTCATGCTCCTCATATTTTTGACACCTTTTGAAGCTCTTCATATTTTTCACACCTTTTCAGGCTCTTCATATTTTTGTACACCGTTTCACGCTCCTCCTATTTTTCAGACTGTTTCAAACTCCTCATATTTTTAACACCTTTTGAAGCTCTTCATATTTTTCACACCTGTTCTGTATCTTCAAGTTATTGAACACCGCTTCATGCTCCTCCTATTTTTCACACCTTTTGAAGCTCTTCATATTTTTGACACCTTTTCAAGCTCTTCATGTTTTTTAACACCGCTTCATGCTCCTCATATTTTTCACACATTTTGAAACTCTTCATATTTTTCACACATTTTCAGGCTCTTCATGTTTTTCAACACCGTTTCACACTCCTCCAATTTTTCAGACCGTTTCATGCTCCTAATATTTTTGACACCTTTTGAAGCTCTTCATATTTTAAACACCTTTTCGAGCTCTTCATGATTTTGAACACCACTTCATGTGCCTCCTATTTTTCAGACCGTTTAGTGCTACTCATATATTTGACACCTTTTGAAGCTCTTCTTATTTCACACACCTTATCGGTCTATTCATGTTTTTGAAAACCACTTCATGCTCCTCCTATTTTTCAGACCGTTTCATGCTCCTCGTATTTTTGACAGCTTTTGAAGCTCTTCATATATTTTACACCTTTTCAAGCTCTTCATGTTTTTGAACACCGCTTCATGCTCCTCATATTTTTCACACCTTTTGAAGCTCTTCATATATTTCACACCTTTTCAGTGTCTTCATGTTTTTGAACACCGCTTCATGCTCCTCCTATTTTTCACACCTTTTGAAGCCCTTCATATTTTTCACCCCTTTTCAGTATCTTCAAGTTTTTGAACACCGCTTCATGCTCCTCCTATTTTTCAGACTGTTTCATGCTCCTCATATTTTTGACTCATTTTGAAGCTCTTCATATTTTTCACACATTTTAAGTATTTTCAAATTTTTGAACACCGCTTCATGCTCCTCCTATTTTTCACACGTTTTGAAGCTCTTTATATTTTTCACACCTTTTCTCTCTCTTCATGTTTTCAACACCACTTCATGCTCCTCCTATATTTCACACCTTTTTAAGCTCTTCATATTTTTCACACCTTTTCTGTATCTTCAATTTTTGAACACCGCTTCATGCTCCTCGTATTTTTCACACCTTTTGAAGCTCTTCATATTTTTCACACCTTTTCAGTATCTTCAAGTTTTTGAAGACTGCTTCATGCTCCTCCTATTTTTGACACCTTTTGAAGATCTTCATATTTTTCACACCTTTTCAGGCTCTTCATGTTTTTGAACTCCGTTTCATGCTCCTCCTATTTTTCAGACCGTTTCATGCTCCTCACGTTTTTTAACACCGTTTCATGCTCCTCCTATTTTTCACACCTTTTGAAGCTCTTCATATTTTTCACACCTTTTCTGTATCTTCAAGTTTTTGAACACCGCTTCATGCTCCGCCTATTTTTCACACCTTTTGAAGCTCTTCATATTTTTCACACCTTTTCAGTATCTTCAAGTTTTTGAACACTGCTTCATTGTCCTCCTATTTTTGACACATTTTGAAGCTCTTCATATTTTCCACACCTTTTCATGTTCTTCATGTTTCTCAACACGGTTTTATGCTCCCACTATTCTTCAGATGGTTTCATGACCCTCATATATTTGACACCCTTTGAAGCTCTTCATATTTTTCACACCTTTTGAATCTCTTCATATTTTTCACAACTTTTCAGGCTGTACATGTATTTTAACACCGTTTCATGCTCCTCCTATTTTTCAGACCGTTTCATGCTCCTAATATTTTCAACACTTTTTGAAGCTCTTCATATTTTTTACAACTTTTGAAGCTCTTCATTTTTTCACACATTTTCTAGCTCTTCATGTTTTTGAAGATCGGTTCATGCTCCTATTTTTCACCCCGTTTCATGCTCCTCATATTTTTGACACCTTTTGAAGCTCTTCATATTTTTCACACCTTTTGAGTATCTTTAAGTTTTTGAACACCGCTTCATGCTCCTCCTATTTTTCAAACCTTTTGAAGCTCTTCTTATTTTTCACACCTTTTCAGTATCTTCAAGTTTTTGAACACTGCTACATTGTCCTCCTATTTTTGACACCTTTTGACGCTCTTCATATTTTTCACACCTTTTGAAGCTCTTCATATTTTTTACACCTTTTCAGGCTTCAAGTTTTGAACACCGCTTCATGCTCTTCCTATTTTTCGTACAGTTTCATGCTCCTCATATTTTTGACACCTTTTGAAGCTCTTCATATTTTTCACACCTTTTCAGGCTCTTCAAATTTTCAACACCGCTTCATGCTCCTCCTATTTTTCAGACCGTTTCATGCTCCTCATATTTTTGCCATCTTTTGAAGCTCTTCATTTATGTAACTCCTTTTCAGGCTCTTCATGTTTTTCAACACCGTTTCATGCTCCTCCTATTTTTAGGACTGTTTAATGCTCCTCATATTTTTGCCACCTTTTGAAGCTCTTCATATTTTTCACACCTTTTTAGGCTTTTCATGTTTTTCAACACCGCTACGTGCTTCTCATATTTTTGAAACTTTTTAAGCTCTTCATTTATATCACACCTTTTCAGGCTCTTCAAGAATTTCAACACTGCTTCATGCTCCTCCTATTTTTCAGAACGTTTCATGCTCCTAATATTTTTGACACCTGTTCAAACTCTTCATGTTTTTCACACCTTTTCAGGCTCTTCATGTTTTTCAACACCGCTTCATGCTCCTCCTATTTTTAAGACCATTTCATGTTCCTCATATTTTTGACACATTTTGAAGCTCTTCATATATTTCACACCTTTTCAGGCTCTTCATGGTTTTGAACACTGATTCATGCTCCTCCTATTTTTCAGACCGTTTCATGCTCCTCATATTTTTGACACCTTTTGAAGCTGTTCATTTTTTTGACACCTTTTCTGGCTCTTCATGTTTTTGAACACCGTTTCATGCTCCTCCTATTTTTCAGACCGTTTCATGCTCCTCATATTTTTTACACCTTTGGAACCTCTTCATATATTTCACACCTTTTCAGGCTCTTCATGGTTTTGAACACCGCTTCATGCTCCTCCTATTTTTCAGACCGTTTCCTGCTCCTCATATTTTTGACACTTTTTGAAGCTCTTCATATCACACCTTTTGAGTCTCTTCAAATTTTTGAACACCGCTGAATGCTCCTGCTAATTTTCACACTTTTTGAAGCTCTTCATATTTTTCATAAGTTTTCAAGCTCTTCATGTTTTTGAATACCCCTTCATGCTCCTCACATTTTTCACACCTTTTGAAGCTCTTCCTATTTTTCACACCATTTCATGCTCTTCATGTTTTTCAACACCGTTTCTTGCTGCTCCTATTTTTCAGACTGTTTCATGCTCCTCATATTTTTGACACCTTTTTAAGCTCTTCATATTTTTCACACCTTTTCAGGCTCTTCATGTTTTTGAACACCGTTTCATGCTCTTCCTTTTTATGACACCTTTGAAGCTCTTCATATTTTCCCACCTTTAGAAGCTCTTCATATTTTTCACACCTTTTGAAGCTCTTCATATATTTGACACGTTTTCAGGTTCTTCATGTTTTTCAACACCGCTTCATGCTCGTCCTATTTTTTAGACCGTTTCATGCTCCTCATATTTTTGACATCTTTTAAGCTCTTCATATTTTTCACACCTGTTCAGGCTCTTCAAGTTTTTCAACACCGTTTCATGCTCCTCCTATTTTTCAGACCGTTTCATGCTCCTCATATTTTTGACACGTTTTGAAGCTCTTAATATTTTTCACACCTTTTCAGGTCTTCATGTTTTTCAACTCCTCTTCATGCTCCTACTATTTTTCTGAACGTTTCATGCGCCTCACATTTTTCACACCTTTTGAAGCCCTTCATATTTTTCACACCTTTTCAGCCTCTTCATGTTTTTGAACACCACTTCATGCTCCTCCTATTTTAGATACCGTTTCATGCTCCTCATATTTTTCACACCTTTTGAAGCTCTTCATATTTGTCACACCTTTTCAGGCTCTATAGGTTTTTGAACACCGCTTCATGCTCCTTCTATTTTTCAGACCGTTTCATGCTCTTCATATTTTTGACAGCTTTTGAAGCTCTTCCTATTTTTCACAGCTTTTCATGCTCTTCATGTTTTTCAACACCGCTTCATGCTACTCCTATTTTTCAGACCATTTCATGCTCCTCCTCTTTTTCAGACTGTTTCATGCCCCTCTTATTATTGACACCTTTTGAAGCTCTTTATATTTCACACAACTTTTTTTGGCTCTGCATGTTTTTCAACACCGCTTCATGCTCCTACTCTTTTTCAGAGCGTTTCATGCTCCTCATATTTTTGACACCTTTTAAATCTCTTCATATATTTCACACCTTTTCAGGCTCTTCATGTTTTTCAACACCACTACATGCTCCTCCTATTTTGCAGACCGTTTCATGCTCATCTCTTTTTTATCACCTTTTGAAGCTCTTCTTTTTTTTCACACATTTTGAAGCTCTTCATATTTTTCACACCTTTTCAATCTCTTCATGTTTTTCAACAACACTTCATGCTCCTCCTATTTTTCAGACCGTTTCATGCTCCTCATATTTTTGACACCTTTTGAAGCTCTTCACATTTTTCACAACTTTTCAGGCTCCTCCTGTTTTTGACGATGGCTTCATGCTCCTCCTATTTTTCAGACCGTTTCATGCTCCTCATATTTTGACACGTTTTGAAGCTCTTCATATTTTTCACACCTTTTCAGGCTCTTCATGTTTTGATCACCGCTTCACGCTCCTCCTATTTTTCAGACCGCTTCATGCTCCTCATATTTTTGACACCTTTTGAGCTCTTCATATTTTTCACACCTTTTCAGGCTCTTCATGGTTTTGAACACCGCTTCATGCTCCTCCTATTTTTCAGACCGTTTCCTGCTCCTCATATTTTTGACACTTTTTGAAGCTCTTCATATCACACCTTTTGAGTCTCTTCAAATTTTTGAACACCGCTGAATGCTCCTGCTATTTTTCACACCTTTTGAAGCTCTTCATATTTTTCATACGTTTTCAAGCTCTTCATGTTTTTGAATACCCCTTCATGCTCCTCACATTTTTCACACCTTTTGAAGCTCTTCCTATTTTTCACACCATTTCTTGCTCTTCATGTTTTTCAATACCGTTTCATACTGCTCCTATTTTTCCGAAAGTTTCATGCTCCTCATATTTTGACACCTTTGGAAGCTCTTCATGTTTTTCACACCTTTTCATGCTCTTCATGTTTTTCAACACCTTTGCATGCTCCTCCTATTTTTCAGACCGTTTCATGCTCCACATAATTTTGACACCTTTTGTAGCTCTTCATATATTTCTCACTTATTCAGGCTCTTCATGTTTTTCAACACTGCTTCATGCTCCTCCTATTTTTCAGACTGTTTCATGCTCCTAATATTTTTGACACCTGTTCAAACTCTTCATGTTTTTCACACCTTTTCAGGCTCTTCATGTTTTTCAAAACCGTTTCATTCACCTCCTATATTTCAGACTGTTTCTTGCTCCTCATATTTTTGACAGCTTTTGAAGCTCTTCATATTTTTCACACCTTTTCTGGACTTTCATATATATCAACACTGCTTCATGCTCCTCCTATTTTTCAGACCGTATCATGCTCCTCATATATTTGACACATTTTGAGGCTCTTCATATTTTTCACACCTTTTCAATCCTTTCATGTTTTTCAACAACACTTCATGCTCCTCCTATTTTTCAGACCGTTTCATGCTCCTCATATTTTTGACACCATTTGAAGCTCTTCATATTTTTCACCCCTTTTCAGGCTCCTCCTGTTTTTGATGACGGCTTCATGCTCCACCTATTTTTCAGACCGTTTCATGCTCCTCATATTTTTGACACCTTTTGAAGCTCTTCATATATTTCACACCTTTTCAGGCACTTCATGTTTTTGAAGACAGGTTCATGCTCCTCCTATTTTTCAGACCGTTTCATGCTCCTCATATTTTTAACACCTTTTTAAGCTCTTCATATTTTTCACACCTTTTCAGGCGCTTCATGTTTTTCAACACTGATTCATGCTCCTCCTATTTTTCAGACCGTTTCATGCTCCTCATGTTTTTCTACACCGTTTCATGGTCCTCCTATTTTTCAGACCGTTTCATGCTCCTCATATTGGAAATCATTTGAATCTCTTCATATTTTTCAGACCTTTTCAGGCTCTTCATGTTTTTCAAAACCGTTTCATGCACCTCCTATATTTCAGACTGTTTCTTGCTCCTCATATTTTTGACAGCTTTTGAAGCTCTTCATGTTTTTCACACCTATTCTGGACTTTCATGTATATCAACACCGCTTCATGCTCCTCCTATTTTTCAGACCGTTTCATGCTCCTCATATATTTGACACATTTTGAGGCTTTTCATATTTTTCACACCTTTTCAATCCTTTCATGTTTTTCAACAACACTTCATGCTCCTCCTATTTTTCAGACCGTTTCATGCTCCTCATATTTTTGACACCATTTGAAGCTCTTCATATTTTTCACCCCTTTTCAGGCTCCTCCTGTTTTTGATGACGGCTTCATGCTCCACCTATTTTTCAGCCCGTTTCATGCTCCTCATATTTTTGACACCTTTTGAAGCTCTTCATATTTTTCACACCTTTTAAGTATCTTTAAGTTTTTGAACACCGCTTCATGCTCCTCCTATTTTTCACACCTTTTGAAGCTCTTCTTATTTTTCACACCTTTTCAGTATCTTCAAGTTTTTGAACACTGCTTCATTGTCCGCCTATTCTTGACACCTTTTGAAGCTCCTCATATTTTTCACACCTTTTCAGGCTCTTCATGTTTTTGAACACGGCTTAATGCTCCTCCTAATTTTTAGACCGTTTCATGCTCCTCAAATTTTCCCACATTCTGAAGCTCTTCATATTTTTCATACCTTTTCAGCCTCTTCATATTTTTCAACACCGTTTCACACTCCTCCTATTTTTCAGACCGTTTCATGCTCCTCATATTTTTCACACCATATCAGGCTTCATGTTTTTCAACACCGCTTCATGCTCCTCCTATTTTTCAGCCCGTTTCATGCTCCTCATATTTTTGACACCTTTTGAAGCTCTTCATATTTTTCACACCTTTTCAGGCTCTTTTGCACACCACTTCTTGCTGTTCCTATTTTTCACACCGTTTCACGCTCCTCATATTTTTCACACCTTTTGAAGCTCTTCATATTTTTTACACCTATTCATGCTCCTCATTTTTTAAACACCATTTCATGCTCCTCCTATTTTTCAGACCATTTCATGCTCCTCATATTTTTCAAACCTTTTGAAGCTCTTCATATTTTCCACACCTTTTCATGTTCTTCATGTTTCTCAACACGGTTTCATGCTCCCACTATTTTTCAGATGGTTTCATGCTCCTCATATTTTTGACACCCTTTGAAGCTCTTCATATTTTTCACACCTTTTGAATCTCTTCATATTTTTCACACCTTTTCAGGCTGTACATGTATTTTAACACCGTTTCATGCTCCTCCTATTTTTCAGACCGTTTCATGCTCCTCATATTTTTGACACCTTTTGAAGCTCTTCATATTTTTCACACCTTTTCAGGCTCTTCATGTTTTTGAACACCGGTTCATGCTCCTCCTATTTTTCAGACCATTTCATGCTCCTCATATTTTTACACCTTTTGAAGCTCTTCATATTTTTCACACCTTTTCAAGCTCTTCAGGTTTTTGAACACCGCTTCATGCTCCTCATATTTTTCACACCTTTTGAAGCTCTTCATATATTTCACACCTTTTCAGTGTCTTCAAGTTTTTGAACACCGCTCATGCTCCTCCTATTTTTCACACCTTTTGAAGCTCTTTATATTTTTCACCCCTTTTCAGTATCTTCAAGTTTTTGAACACCGCTTCATGCTCCTCCTATTTTTCGCACCTTTTGAAGCTATTCATATTTTTCACATCTATTCATGCTCTTCATGTTTTTCAATACCGTTTCATACTGCTCCAAATTTTCAGACAGTTTCATGCTCCTCATATATTTGACATTTTTTGAAGCTCTTCATATTTTTCACACCTTTTCATGCTCTTCATGTTTTTCAAAACCGTTTCATACTGCTCCTATTTTTCCGAAAGTTTCATGCTCCTCATATTTTGACACCTTTTGAAGCTCTTCATATTTTTCACACCTTTTCATGCTCTTCATGTTTTTCAACACCTTTTCATGCTCCTCCTATTTTTCAGACCGTTTCATGCTCCACATATTTTTGACACCTTTTGTAGCTCTTCATATATTTCACACTTTTTCAGGCTCTTCATGTTTTTCAACACCGCTCCTCCTATTTTTCAGACCTTTTCATTCTCCTCATATTTTTGACACCTTTTGAAGCTCTTCATATTTTTCACACATTTTAAGTATTTTCAAGTTTTTGAACACCGCTTCATGCTCCTCCTATTTTTCACACGTTTTGAAGCTCTTCATATTTTTCACACCTTTTCAGGCTCTTCATGTTTTTCAACACTGATTCATGCTACTCCTAATTTTCAGACCGTTCATGCTCCTCATATTTTTGACAGCTTTTGAAGCTCTTCATATATTTCACACCTTTTCAAGCTCTTCATGTTTTTCAACACCTTTTCATGCTCGTCCTATTTTTCAGACCGTTTCATGCTCCTCATATTTTCGACACTTTTTGAAGCTCTTCATATTTTTCACAACTTTTGAAGCTCTTCATTTTTTCACAACTTTTCTGGCTCTTCATGTTTTTCAAGATCAGTTCATGCTCCTCCTATTTTTCAGCCCGTTTCATGCTCCTCATATTTTTGACACCTTTTGAAGCTCTTCATATTTTTCACACCTTTTAAGTATCTTTAAGTTTTTGAACACCGCTTCATGCTCCTCCTATTTTTCACACCTTTTGAAGCTCTTCTTATTTTTCACACCTTTTCAGTATCTTCAAGTTTTTGAACACTGCTTCATTGTCCGCCTATTTTTGACACCTTTTGAAGCTCCTCATATTTTTCACACCTTTTCAGGCTCTTCAAGTTTTTGAACACGGCTTAATGCTCCTCCTAATTTTTAGACCATTTCATGCTCCTCAAATTTTCCCACATTCTGAAGCTCTTCATATTTTTCATACCTTTTCAGCCTCTTCATATTTTTCAACACCGTTTCACACTCCTCCTATTTTTCAGACCGTTTCATGCTCCTCATATTTTTCACACCATATCAGGCTTCATGTTTTTCAACACCGCTTCATGCTCCTCCTATTTTTCAGAGCGTTTCATGCTCCTCATATTTTTGACACCTTTTGAAGCTCTTCATATTTTTAACACCTTTTCAGGCTCTTCATGTTTTTGAACACCGCTTCATCCTCCTCCTATTTTTCAGAACGTTTCATGCTATTCATATTTTTCACACCTTTTGAAGCTTTTCAAGTTTTTCACACCTTTTCAGGCTCTTTATGTTTTTCAACACCGTTTCATGCTACTCCTATTTTTGACACATTTTGAAGCTCAGAAAATATTTCACACCTTTTCAGGCTCTTCAAGTTTTTCAACACCGTTTCATGCTCCTCCTATTTTTGACACCTTTTGAAGCTCTTCATATTTTTCACACCTTTTCATGATCTTCATGTTTTTCAAGACCGTTTCATGCTCCTCATATTTTTGACGCCTTTTGAAGGTCTTCATATTTTTCACACCGTTTCATGTTCTTCATGTTTTTAAATAACACTTCATGATTCTCCTGTCTTTCAGAAAGTTTCATGCTCCCCATATTTTTGACACTTTTTGAAGCTCATCATATTTTTCACACCTTTTCAAGCTCTTCATATTTTTCACACCTTTTCAGGCTCTTCACATTTTTGAACACAGCTTCATCCTGCTCCTATTTTTCAGACCGTTTCATGCTCCTCATATTTTTCACACCTTTTGAAGCTCTTCAAATTTTTCACACCTTTTCAGGCTCTTTATGTTTTTCAACACCGCTTCATGCTCCTCCTATTTTTAAGACCATTTCATGTTCCTCATATTTTTGACACCTTTTGAAGCTCTTCATATATTTCACACCTTTTCAGGCTCTTCATGGTTTTGAACACCGCTTCATGCTCCTCCTATTTTTCAGACCGTTTCATGCTCCTCATATTTTTGACACCTTTTGAAGCTGTTCATTTTTTTGACACCTTTTCTGGCTCTTCATGTTTTTGAACACCGTTTCATGCTCCTCCTATTTTTCAGACCGTTTCATGCTCCTCATATTTTTCACACGTTTTGAAACTCTTCATATTTTTCACCCCTTTTCAGGCTCTTCATATTTTTGAACACCGTTTCATCCTCCTCCTATTTTTCCGACCGTAACATGCTCCTCATATTTTTGACACCTTTTGGAGCTCTTCATTTTTTTGACACCTTTTCTGGCTCTTCATGTATTTGAACACCGTTTCATGCTCCTCCTATTTTTCATACCTTTTCATGCTCCTCATATTTTTTACACTTTTTGAACCTCTTCATATATTTCACACCTTTTCAGGCTCTTCATGGTTTTGAACACCGCTTCATGCTCCTCCTATTTTTCAGACCGTTTCCTGCTCCTCATATTTTTGACACTTTTTGAACCTCTTCATATCACCCCTTTTGAGTCTCTTCAAATTTTTGAACACCGCTGTATGCTCCTGATATTTTTCACACTTTTTGAAGCTCTTCATATTTTTCATACGTTTTCAAGCTCTTCATGTTTTTGCATACCCCTTCATGCTCCTCACATTTTTCACACCTTTTGAAGCTCTTCATATTTTTCACACCATTTCATGCTCTTCCTGTTTTTCAACACCGTTTCGTGCTGCTCCTATTTTTCAGACTGTTTCATGCTCCTCATATTTTTGACACCTTTTTAAGCTCTTCATATTTTTCACACCTTTTCAGGCTCTTCATGTTTTTGAACACCGTTTCATGCTATTCCTTTTTTTGACACCTTTGAAGCTCTTCATATTTTCCCACCTTTAGAAGCTCTTCATATTATTCACACCTTTTGAAGCTCTTCATATATTTGACACGTATTCAGGTTCTTCATGTTTTTCAACACCGCTTCATGCTCCTCCTATTTTTCAGACAGTTTCATGTTCCTCATATTTTTCACACCTTTTAAAGCTCTTCATATATTTTAGACGTTTTCAGGCTCTTCAAGTTTTTCAACACCGCTTCATGCTCCTCTTATTTTTCAGACCTTTTCTTGCTTCTCATATTTTTGACACCTTTTGAAGCTCTTCATATTTTTCACAATTTTCAGGCTCTTCCTGTTTTTGAACACCGTTTCATGCTTCTCCTATTTTTCAGACTGTTTTATGCTCCTCATATTTTAACACCTTTTGATGCTCTTCATATTTTTCACCACTTTTCAACTCTTCATGTTCTTGAACACCGCTTCATGCTCCTCCTATTTTTCAGACCGTTTCATGCTCCTCATATTTTTGACACCCTTTGAAGCTCTTCATATTCTTCACACCTTCTCAGGCTCTTCATATTTTTCAACACCGCTTCATACTCCTCCGATTATTCAGACCGTTTCATGCTTCTCATATTTTTGACACCTTTTGAAGCCCTCATATTTTTCACACCTTTCATGCTCTTCATCTTTTTCAAAACCGTTTCATGCTCATCCTATTTTCACAATGTTTCATGCTCCTCATATTTTTGACACCTTTTGAAGCTCTTCATATTTTCCAGACATTTTCAGGCTCTTCATGTTTTTGAAAAAGGCTTCATGGTCCGCCTATTTTTCAACCGTTTCATGCTCCTCATATTTTTCACACCTTTTGAAGTTGTTCATATTTTTCACACCTTTTCAGGCTCTTCATGTTTTTGAAAACCACTTCATGCTCCTCCTATTTTTCAGACCTTTTCATGCTCCGCAAATTTTTCACACATTTTGAAGCTCTTCATATTTTTCACACCTTTTCAGGCTCTCCCTGTTTTTGAACACGGCTTCATGCTCCTCCTATTTTTCAGACCGTTTCATGCTCCTCATATTTTTGACAACTTTTGAGCTCGTCATATATTTCACATTCTTCATGCTCTTCATCTTTTTCAAAACCGTTTCATTCTCATCCTATTTTTCAGACCGTTTCATGCTCATGTCATTTTTGACACCTTTTGAAGCTCTTCATATTTTTCACACCTTTTCACGGTCTTCATGTTTTTCAACACTGCTTCATGCTCCTCATATTTTTCACATCTTTTGAAGCTCTTCATATTTTTCACACGTTTGAAGCTCTTCATATTTTTCACACCTTTTGAAGCTCATCATATTTTTCTCTCCTTTTCAGGCTCTTCATGTTTTTCAACACCACCTCATGCTCCTCCTATTTTTCAGACCGTTTCATGCTCCTCCTATTTTTCAAACCGTTTCATGCTCATGTCATTTTTGACACCTTTTGAAGCTCTTCATATTTTTCACAGCTTTTCAGGCTCTTCATGTTTTTCAACACCACTTCATGCTCCTCCTATTTTTCAGACCGTTTCATGCTCCTCCTATTTTTCATACCGTTTCATGTTTCTCATATTTTTGACACCTTTTGAAGCTCTTCATATTTTTCACACCTTTTCAGGCTCTTCATCTTTTTCAAAACCGCTTCATGCTCCTCCTATTTTTCAGACCGTTTCACGGTCCTCATATTTTTGACACGTTTTGAACCTCTTCATAATTTTCACACCTTTTCAGCCTCCTCATGTTTTTCAACAACGCTTCATGCTCCTCCTATTTTTCAGACATTTTCATGCTCCTCATATTTTTGAAACTTTTGAAGCTCTTCATATTTTTCACACCTTTTCAGGCTCTTCATGTTTTTCAACACCGTTTCATGCTCCTCAAATTTTTGACACCTTTTGAATATCTTCATATATGTCACAAATTTTCAGGCACTTCATGTTTTTCAACACTACTTCTTGCTCCTCCTTTTTTTCAGACCGTTTCCTGCTCCTCATATTTTTCACAACTTTTCAGGTTCTTCTTATGTTTCAACACCGCTTCATGCTCCTCCTATTTTTCAGACAGTTTCATTCACCTCATATATTTGACACCTTTTGAAGCTCTTCATATTTTTCACACCTTTTCAGGCTCTTCATGATTTTCAACACCGCTTCATGCTCCTCCTATTTTTCAGACCGTTTCATGCTCTTCATATTTTTGACACCTTTTGAAGCTCTTCATATTTTCAACACCTTTTCAGTCTCTTCATGTTTTTGAACACCGCTTCATGCTCCTCCTATTTATCAGACCGTTTCATGCTCCTCATGTATTTCACACCTTTTGAAGCTCTTCATATTTTTCACACCTTTTCAGGCTCTTTATCTTTTTCAACACCGCTTCATGCTCCTCCTATACTTCAGACCGTGTCATGCTCCTCATATTTTTGACACCTTTTGAAGCTCTTCATATTTTTCACACCTTTTCAGTGTCTTCAAGTTTTTGAACACCGGTTCATGCTCATCATATTTTTCACACCTTTTGAAGCTCTTCATATTTTTCAAACTTTTTCAGGCTCTTCATGTTTTTCAACACCGCTTCATGCTCCTCCAATTTTTCAGATCATTGCATCCTCGTCATATTTTTCAAACCTGTTGAAGCTCTTCATATTTTTCACACCTATTCATGCTCTTCATTTTTTCAAAACTGTTTCATGCTGCTCCTATGTTTCAGACCGTTTCATGCTCCTCATATGCCTGACAGTTTTTGAAGCTCTTCATATTTTTCACACCTTTTCAGGCTCTTCATGTTTTTCAACACCACTACATGCTCCTCCTATTTTCAGACCGTTTCATGCTCATCTCATTTTTGACACGTTTTGAAGCTCTTCATATTTTTCACACCTTTTGAAGCTCTTCATATATTTCACACGTTTTCAGGCTCTTCATGTTTTTAAACAACACTTCATGCTCCTTCTATTTTTCAGATCGTTTCATGCTCATCATATTTTTGACATCATTTAAAGCTATTCATATTTTTCACACCTTTTGAGGCTCTTCCTGTTTTTCAAACCTTTTCAGGCTCTTCATGTTTTTCAACACCGCTTCATGCTCCTCCTATTTTTCAGCCCGTTTCATGCACCTCATGTATTTCACACCTTTTGAAGCTCTTCATATTTTTCACACATTTCCAAGCTCTTCATGTTTTGATAATCGTTTCATGCTCCTCCTATTTTTCAGACAGTTTCATGCTCCTCATGTATTTCACACATTCTGAAGCTCTTCATATTTTTCACACCTTTTCAGGCTCTTCATGTTTTTCAACACCACTTCATGCTCCTCCTATTTTTCTGGCCGTTTCATGCTCCTCATATATTTGACCCCTTTTGAAGCTCTTCATATATTTCACACCTTTTCAGGCTCTTCATGTTTTTCAACACCCCTTCATCCTCCTCCCATTTTTCAGACCGTTTCATTCTCATATCAATTTTGACACCTTTTGAAGCTTTTCATATTTTTGACACCTTTTGAAGCTCTTCATATTTATCACATCTTTTCATGCTCTTCATGGTTTTCAACACCACTTCATGCTCCTCCTATTTATCAGACCATTTCATGATCATTTCATTTTTGATACCTTTTGAAGCTCTTCATATTTTTCACACCTTTTGAAGCTCTTCATATTTTCAACACCTTTTCAGTCTCTTCATGTTTTTGAACACCGCTTCATGCTCCTCCTATTTATCAGACCGTTTCATGCTCCTCATGTATTTCACACCTTTTGAAGCTCTTCATATTTTTCACACCTTTTCAGGCTCTTCATGTTTTTGAACACCGTTTCATGCTCCTCATATTTTTGACACTTTTTGAAGCTCTTCGTATTTTTCACACCTTTTCAGGCTCTTCATATTTTTTAACACCGCTTCATGCTCCTCCTATTTTTCAGACCGTTTCATGCTCCTCATATTTTTCACACCTTTTGAAGCTCTTCACATTTTTCAAACCTTTTCAGGCTCTTCATGATATTCAACACCGATTCATGCTCCTCCAATTTTTCAGACCTTTTCATGCTCCTCCTTTTTTTCACACCTTTTGAAGCTCTTCATGTTTTTCACACCTTTTCAGGCTCTTCATGTTTTTGAACACCGCTTCATGTTCCTCCTCTTTTTCAGACCGTTTAATGCTCCTCATGTATTTCACACTTTTTGAAGCTCTTCATATTTTTCACACCTTTTCAGGCTCCTCATGTTTTTGAACACAGTTTCATGCTCCTCCTATTTTTCAGATCGTTTCATGCTCCTCATATATTTTACACTTTTTGAAGCTCTTCATATATTTCACACCTTTTCAGGCTCTTCATGTTTTTCAACACCCCTTCATCCTCCTCCCATTTTTCAGACCGTTTCATTCTCATATCAATTTTGACACCTTTTGAAGCTTTTCATATTTTTGACACCTTTTGAAGCTCTTCATATTTATCACATCTTTTCATGCTCTTCATGGTTTTCAACACCACTTCATGCTCCTCCTATTTATCAGACCATTTCATGATCATTTCATTTTTGATACCTTTTGAAGCTCTTCATATTTTTCACACCTTTTGAAGCTCTTCATATTTTCAACACCTTTTCAGTCTCTTCATGTTTTTGAACACCGCTTCATGCTCCTCCTATTTATCAGACCGTTTCATGCTCCTCATGTATTTCACACCTTTTGAAGCTCTTCATATTTTTCACACCTTTTCAGGCTCTTCATGTTTTTGAACACCGTTTCATGCTCCTCATATTTTTGACACTTTTTGAAGCTCTTCGTATTTTTCACACCTTTTCAGGCTCTTCATATTTTTTAACACCGCTTCATGCTCCTCCTATTTTTCAGACCGTTTCATGCTCCTCATATTTTTCACACCTTTTGAAGCTCTTCACATTTTTCAAACCTTTTCAGGCTCTTCATGATATTCAACACCGATTCATGCTCCTCCAATTTTTCAGACCTTTTCATGCTCCTCCTTTTTTTCACACCTTTTGAAGCTCTTCATGTTTTTCACACCTTTTCAGGCTCTTCATGTTTTTGAACACCGCTTCATGTTCCTCCTCTTTTTCAGACCGTTTAATGCTCCTCATGTATTTCACACCTTTTGAAGCGGTTCATATTTTTCACACCTTTTCAGTCTCTTCATGTTTTTGAACAACGTTTCATGCTCCTCCTATTTTTCAAACCGTTTCATGCTCCTCATATTTTTGACACCTTTTGAAGCTCTTCATATTTTTCACAACTTTTCAGGCTCTTAATGTTTTTGAAGACCAATTCATCCTCCTCCAATTTTTCAGACAGTTTCATGATCCTCATATATTTCACACCTTTTGAAGCTCTTCATATTTTTCACACCTTCTCAGGCTCTTCATGTTTTTCAACACCGCTTCATGCTCCTGCTCTTTTTCAGACCGTTTCATGCTCCTCATATTTTTGACACCTTTTGAAGCTCTTCATATATTTCACACCTTTTCAGGCTCTTCATTTTTTTCCTACACCGCTTCATGCTTCTCCTTTTTTTTAGACCGTTTCATGCTCATCTCATCTTTGACACCTCTTGAAGCTCTTCATATTTTTCACACCTTTTGAAGCTCATCATATTTTTCACACCTTTTCAGGCTCTTCATGATTTTCAACACCGCTTCATGCTCTTCCTATTTTTCAGACCGTTTCATGCTCATCTCATTTTTGACACCTTTGATAGCTCTTCATATTTTTCACATTTTTGAAGCTCTTCATATTTTTCACAGCTTTTCAGGCGCTTCATGTTTTTCAACAACACTTCATGCTGCTCCTATTTTTCAGACCGTTTCATGCTCCTCATTTTTTTACTCCTTTTGAAGCTTTTCATATTTTTCACACCTTTTCAGGCTCTTCATGTTGTTGAACACCGCTTCATGCTCCTCCTATTTTTCAGACCGTTTCATGCTCCTCATGTATTTCAAACCTTTTGAAGCTCTTCATATTTTTCACACCTTTTCAGACTCTTCATGTTTTTGAACACCGTTTCATGTTCCTCCAATTTTTCAGACCGTTTCATGCTCCTCATATTTTTGACACCTTTTGACGCTCTTCATACTTTTCACACCTTTTCAGTCTCTTCATGTTTTTCAACACCACTTCATGCTTCTCCTATTTTTCAGACCGTTTCATGCTCCTCATATTTTGACACCTTTTGACGCTCTTCATACTTTTTACAACTTTTCAGTCTCTTCATGTTTTTCAACACCACTTCATGCTTCTCCTATTTTTCAGACCATTTCATGCTCCACATATTTTTCACTCTTTTTGAAGCTCTACATGTTTATCACACCTTTTCAGGCTCTTCATGTGTTTGAAAAGAGCTTACTGCTCCTCCTATTTTTCAGACCGTTTCATGCTCCTCATATTTTGACACCTTCTGAAGCTCTTCATATATTTCACACCTTTTCAGGCTCTTCATGTTTTTCAACACCACTTCTTGTTCCTCCCATTATTCAGACCGTTTCATGCTCATCTCATTTTGACACCTTTTGAAGCTCTTCATATTTTTCACACCTTTTGAACCTCTTCATATTTATCACACCTTTTCAGGCTCTTCATGTTTTTCAGCAGCGCTTCTGGATCCTCCTATTTTTAAGACCTTTTCTTGCTCCTCATATTTTTCACACCTTTTGAACCTCTTCATATTTATCACACCTTTGCAGGCTCTTCGTGTTTTTCAACAGCGCTTCTTGATCCTCCTATTTTTCAGACCGTTTCAGACTCCTCATATTTTTCACACCTTTTGAAGCTCTTCATATTTCTCACACCTTTCATGCTCTTCATGGTTTTCAACACCACTTCATGCTCCTCCGATTTATCAGACCATTTCATGATCATTTCATTTTTGATACCTTTTGAAGCTCTTCATATTTTTCACACCTTTTGAAGCTCTTCATATTTTCAACACCTTTTCAGTCTCTTCATGTTTTTGAACACCGTTTCATGCTCCTCCTATTTTTCAGACCGTTTCATGCTCCTCATATTTTTGACACTTTTTGAAGCTCTTCGTATTTTTCACACCTTTTCAGGCTCTTCATATTTTTTAACACCGCTTCATGCTCCTCATATTTTTCAGACCGTTTCATGCTCCTCATATTTTTCACACCTTTTGAAGCTCTTCACATTTTTCAAACCTTTTCAGGCTCTTCATGATATTCAACACCGCTTCATGCTCCTCCTTTTTTTCAGACCGTTTCATGCTCCTCATATATTTGACACTTTTTGAAGCTCTTCGTATTTTTCACACCTTTTCAGGCTCTTCATATTTTTTAACACCGCTTCATGCTCCTCATATTTTTCAGACCGTTTCATGCTCCTCATATTTTTCACACCTTTTGAAGCTCTTCATGTTTTTCACACCTTTTCAGGCTCTTCATGTTTTTGAACACCGCTTCATGTTCCTCCTCTTTTTCAGACCGTTTAATACTCCTCATGTATTTCACACCTTTTGAAGCGGTTCATATTTTTCACACCTTTTCAGTCTCTTCATGTTTTTGAACAATGTTTCATGCTCCTCCTATTTTTCAGACCTTTTCATGCTCCTCATATTTTTGATATCTTTTGAAGCTTTTCATATTTTTCACACCTTTTCAGGCTCTTCATGTTTTTCAACACAAATTCATGCTTCTCCTATTTTTCAGACCGTTTCATGCTCCTCATATTTTTGACACATTTTGAAGCTCTTCATATTTTTCAAAAATTTTCAGGCTCTTAATGTTTTTGAAGACCACTTCATCCTCCTCCAATTTTTCAGACAGTTTCAGGATCCTCATATATTTCACACCTTTTGAAACTCTTCATATTTTTCACACCTTTTCAGGCTCTTCATGTTTTTCAACACCGCTTCATGCTCCTGCTCTTTTTCAGACCTTTTCATGCTCCTCATATTTTTGACACCTTTTGAAGCTCTTCATATATTTCACACCTTTTCAGGCTCTTCATTTTTTCCTACACCGCTTCATGCTTCTCTTTTTTTTAGACCGTTTCATGCTCATCTCATTTTTGACACCTTTGATAGCTCTTCATATTTTTCACATTTTTGAAGCTTTTCATATTTTTCACACCTTTTCAGGCTCTTCATGTTTTTCAACACAACTTCATGCTCCTCCTATTTTTCTGGCCGTTTCATGCTCCTCATATATTTGACCCCTTTTGAAGCTCTTCATATATTTCACACCTTTTCAGGCTCTTCATGTTTTTCAACACCCCTTCATCCTCCTCCCATTTTTCAGACCGTTTCATTCTCATATCAATTTTGACACCTTTTGAAGCTTTTCATATTTTTGACACCTTTTGAAGCTCTTCATATTTATCACATCTTTTCATGCTCTTCATGGTTTTCAACACCACTTCATGCTCCTCCTATTTATCAGACCATTTCATGATCATTTCATTTTTGATACCTTTTGAAGCTCTTCATATTTTTCACACCTTTTGAAGCTCTTCATATTTTCAACACCTTTTCAGTCTCTTCATGTTTTTGAACACCGCTTCATGCTCCTCCTATTTATCAGACCGTTTCATGCTCCTCATGTATTTCACACCTTTTGAAGCTCTTCATATTTTTCACACCTTTTCAGGCTCTTCATGTTTTTGAACACCGTTTCATGCTCCTCATATTTTTGACACTTTTTGAAGCTCTTCGTATTTTTCACACCTTTTCAGGCTCTTCATATTTTTTAACACCGCTTCATGCTCCTCCTATTTTTCAGACCGTTTCATGCTCCTCATATTTTTCACACCTTTTGAAGCTCTTCACATTTTTCAAACCTTTTCAGGCTCTTCATGATATTCAACACCGATTCATGCTCCTCCAATTTTTCAGACCTTTTCATGCTCCTCCTTTTTTTCACACCTTTTGAAGCTCTTCATGTTTTTCACACCTTTTCAGGCTCTTCATGTTTTTGAACACCGCTTCATGTTCCTCCTCTTTTTCAGACCGTTTAATGCTCCTCATGTATTTCACACTTTTTGAAGCTCTTCATATTTTTCACACCTTTTCAGGCTCCTCATGTTTTTGAACACAGTTTCATGCTCCTCCTATTTTTCAGATCGTTTCATGCTCCTCATATATTTTACACTTTTTGAAGCTCTTCATATATTTCACACCTTTTCAGGCTCTTCATGGTTTTCAACACCCCTTCATCCTCCTCCCATTTTTCAGACCGTTTCATTCTCATATCAATTTTGACACCTTTTGAAGCTTTTCATATTTTTGACACCTTTTGAAGCTCTTCATATTTATCACATCTTTTCATGCTCTTCATGGTTTTCAACACCACTTCATGCTCCTCCTATTTATCAGACCATTTCATGATCATTTCATTTTTGATACCTTTTGAAGCTCTTCATATTTTTCACACCTTTTGAAGCTCTTCATATTTTCAACACCTTTTCAGTCTCTTCATGTTTTTGAACACCGCTTCATGCTCCTCCTATTTATCAGACCGTTTCATGCTCCTCATGTATTTCACACCTTTTGAAGCTCTTCATATTTTTCACACCTTTTCAGGCTCTTCATGTTTTTGAACACCGTTTCATGCTTCTCCTATTTTTCAGTCCGTTTCAAACAACTCTTAATTTTGACACCTTTTGAAGCTCTTCATATTTTTTACACATTTTCAGGCTCTTCATGTTTTTGAAAACCGTTTCATTCTCCTCCTATTTTTCAGACCGTTTCATGCTCCTCATATTTTTGACACCTTTTGAAACTCTTCATACTTTTCACACCTTTTCAGTCTCTTCATGTTTTTCAACAGAACTTCATTCTCCTCCTATTTTTCAGACCGTTTCATGCTCCTCATATTTTTGACACCTTTTGAAACTCTTCATATTTTTCACACCTTTTCAGGCTCTTCATGTTTTTCAACACCGTTTCATGATCCTCCTGTTTTTTAGAATGTTTCATGCTCTTAATATTTTCGACACCTTTTAAAGCTCTTCATATTTTTCAAACCTTTTCAGGCTCTTCATATTTTTCAACACCGTTTAATGCTTCTCCTATATTTCGGACCGTTTCCTGCTCCTCATATTTTTGACACCTTTTGAAGCTGTTCATATTTTTCACACCTTTTGAAGCCCTTAATATTTTTCACACCTTTTAAGGCTCTTCATGTTTTTCAACACACTTCATGCTACTCCTATTTTTAAGACCGTTTCATGCTCCTCATATTTTTCACACCTTTTGAAGCTCTTCATATTTTTCACACCTTTTCAGGCTCTTCTTGTTTTCAACACCGTTTCATGCTCCTCTTATTTGTCAGACTGTATCATGCTCCTCATAATTTTCACACCTTTTCAGGCTCTTCATGTTTCTGAACACCACTTCATGCTCCTCCTATTTTTCAGACCGTTTCATGCTCCTCATATTTTGACACCTTTTCAAGCTCTTCATACTTTTCACACCTTTTCAGGCTCTTCATGTTTTTGAACACCGTTTCATGCTCCTCCTATTTTTCAGACCGTTTCATGCTCCTCATATTTTTGACACGTTTTGAAGCTCTTCATATTTTTCACACCTTTTCAGTCTCTCATGATTTTCAACACCACCTCATTCTCCTCCTATTTTTCAGACCGTTTCATGCTCCTCATATTTTTGACACGTTTTGAAGTTCTTCATATTTTTCACACCTTTGCAGGCTCTTCATGTTTTTCAACACCGTTTCTTGCTCCTCCTCTTTTTCAGACCATTTCATGCTCCTCATATTTTTCACACCTTTTGAAGCTCTTAATATTTTTCACACCATTTCAGGCTTCATGTTTTTGAACACCGTTTCATGTTTCTCCTATATTTCATACCGTTTCATGCTCCTCATATTTTTGACAATTTTGAAGCTCTTCATATATTTCACACTTTTTCAGGCTCTACATGTTTTGAACACTGCTTTATGCTCATCCTCTTTATTTGACGGTTTCTTCCTCCTCATATGTTTGCCCCATTTTGAAGCTCTTCATATATTTCACTCCTTTTCAGGCTCTTCATGTGTTTGAACACCGTTTCATGCTCCTCCTATTTTTGAGACCGTTTCATGCTCCTCATATTTTTGACACGTTTTGAAACTCTTCGTATCTTTCACACCTTTTCAGGCTCTTCATGTTTGTCAACACCCATTCATGCTCCTCCTATTTTCAGACCGTTTCATGCTCCTCATATTTTTCACACCTTTTCAGGGTCTTTATATTTTTGACACCTTTTCTGGCTCTTCATGTCTTCACACCGTTTCATGCTCCTCCTATTTTTGACAACTTTTGAAGCTCTTCATATTTTTCACACCTTTTCAGACTCTTCATGTATTTCAACACCACGTCATGCTCCTCCTATTTTTCAGACCGTTTCAGTCTCCTCATATTTTTCACATCTTTTCAGGCTCTTCATATTTTTCACACAATTTCAGGCTTCATGTATTTGAACACCGTTTCATGCTCCTCCTATTTTTCAGACCGTCTTATGCTCCTCATATTTTTGACACCTTTTGAAGCTCTTCATATTTTTCACACCTTTTCAGGCTCTTCATGTTTTTCAACCCCGCTTCATGCTCCTCCTATTTTACAGAAAGTTTCATGCTCCCCATATTTTTGACACCTTTTGAATCTCTTCATATTTTTCACACCGTTTGAAGCTCTTCATATTTTTCAAACCTTTTCAGGCTCTTCATGTTTCTGAACACCGCTTCATGCTCCTCCTACTTCTCAGAACGTTTGATGCTCCTCATATTTTTGACAATGTTTGAAGCTCTTCATATTTTTCACACCTTTTCAGGCTCTTCATATTTTTGAACACCGTTTCATTCTTCTTGTATATTTCAGACCGTTTCATTCTCCTCATATATTTGACACCTTTTGAAGCTCTTCATATTTTTCATATCTTTTCATGCTCTTCATGTTTTCAACACCGTTTCATGCTCCTCATATTTTTGACACAGATTGAAGCTCGTCATATATTTCACACCTTTTCATGCTCTTCATGTTTTTGAACACCGTTTCATGCTCCTAGTATTTTTAGACCGTTTCATGCTCCTCATATTTTTGACACGTTTTGAAGCTCTTCATATTTTTCACACCTTTTCAGGGTCTTCATGTATTTCAACACCACGTCATGCTCCTCCTATTTTCCAGACCGTTTCAGTCTACTCATATTTTTCACACCTTTTCAGGCTCTTCATGTTTTCAACACGTTTGTATGCTCCTCATGTTTTTGACACCTTTTGAAACTCTTCATCTTTTTGACACCTTTTCAGGCTCTTCTTGTTTTTCAACACCACTTCATGCTCCTTCTATTTTTCAGACCGTTTCATGCTCCTCATATTTTGACACCTTTTGAAGCTCTTCATGTTTTTCATACCTTTTCAGGCTCCTCATGTTTTTCAACCCCGCTTCATGCTCCTCCTATTTTTCAGACCGTTTAATGTTCCTCATATATTTGACACCTTTGAAGCTCGTCATATATTTGACACCTTTTCAGGCTCTTCATATTTTTCACAACCGCTTGAGCCTCCTCCTATTTTTCAGACCGTTTAATGCTCCACATATTTTTGACCTCTTTTGAAGCTCTTCATATATTTCACACCTTTTCAGGCTCTTCATGTTTTTCAACACCACTTCATGCTCCTCCTATTTTTCAGACCGTATCATGCTCCTCATATTTTTGACACCTTTTGAAGCTCTTCATATTTTTCAAATCTTTTCAGGCTCTTCATATTTTTCAACACTGCTTCATGCTCCATCTATTTTTCAGAACGTTTCATGCTCCTCATATTTTTGACACCTTTTGAAGCTCTTCATATTTTCAACATTTTGAGCCTCTTCATGTATTTCAACACCACTTCATGCTCCTCCTATTTTTCAGACCGTTTCAGTCTCCTCATTTTTTTCACATCTTTTCAGGCTCTTCATGTTTTTCACAGCTTTTCAGGCTCTTCATGTTTTCAACACGGTTGTATGATCCTCATGTTTTTGACACCTTTTGAAACTCTTCATATTTTTGCCACCTTTTCAGGCTCTTCATGTTTTTCAACACCACTTCATGCTCCTCCTATTTTTGAGACCATTTAATGTTCCTCATATTTTTGACACCTTTTGAAGTTCTTCATATTTTTCACACCTTTTCAGGCTCTTCATGTTTTTCAACACTGCTTCATGCTCCTCCTATTTTTCAGACTATTTCATGCTCCTCATATTTTTGACACCTTTTGAAGCTCTTCATATTTTTCACACCTTTCAGGTTCTTCATGTATTTCAACACCACTTCATGCTCCTCCTATTTTTCAGACCGTTTCAGGCTCCTCATATTTTTCACACCATTTCAGGCTCTTCATGTTTTTCACAGCTTTTCAGGCTCTTCATGTTTTCAACATAGTTGTATGCTCCTCATGTTTTTGACCCCTTTTGAAACTCTTCATATTTTTGACACCTTTTCAGGCTCTTCATGTTTTTCAACACCACTTCATGTTCCTCCTATTTTTCAGACCGTTTCATGCTCCTCATATTTTTGACACCTTTTGAAGCTCTTCATATTTTTCACACCTTTTCAGGCTCTTCATGTTTTTCAAGGCCGCTTCATGCTCCTCCTATTTTTCAGAACGTTTCATGTTCCTCATATTTTTGACACCGTTTGAAGCTCATCATATATTTCACACCTTTTCAGGCTCTTCATGTTTTTCAACACCACTTCATGCTCCTCCTAATTTTCAGACCGTTTCATGCTCCTCATATATTTGACACCTTTTGAAGCTCTTCATATTTTTCACACCTTTTCAGTCTCTTCATGTTTTTCAACACCACTTCATGCTCCTCCTATTATTCAGATCGTTTCATGCTCCTCATATTTTTGAAACCTTTTGCAGCTCTTCATATTTTTCACAGCTTTTCAGGCTCTTCATGTTTTTGAACACCGTTTCATGCTCCTAATATTTTTCACACTGTTTCATGCTCCTAATATTTTTGACACGTTTTGAAGCTCTTCATATATTTCACACCTTTTCAGTCTCTTCATGTATTTGAACACCGTTTCATGCGCCTCCTATTTTTCAGACCGTCTTATGCTCCTCATATTTTTGACACCTTTTGAAGCTCTTCATATTTTTCATACCTTTTCATGCTCTTCCTGTTTTCAGCACCGTTTCATGCTCCTCATATTTTTGACACCGATTGAAGCTCGTCATATATTTCACAACTTTTCAGCCTCTTCATGTTTTTGAACACCGTTTCATGCTCCTAATATTTTTAGACCGTTTCATGCTCCTCATATTTTTAACACGTTTTGAAGCTCTTCATATTTTTCACACCTTTTCAGGGTCTTCATGTATTTCAACACCACGTCATGCTCCTCCTATTTTCCAGACCGTTTCAGTCTACTCATATTTTTCACACCTTTTCAGGCTCTTCTTGTTTTTCACAGCTTTTCAGTCTCTTCATCTTTACTACACGGTTGAATGCTCCTCATGTATTTTACACCTTTTGAAACTCTTCATGTTTTTGACACCTTTTCAGGCTCTTCTTGTTTTTCAACACCACTTCATGCTCCTCCTATTTTTCAGACCGTTTCATGCTCCTCATATTTTGACACATTTTGAAGCTCTTCATGTTTTTCACACCTTTTCAGGCTCCTCATGTTTTTCAACCCCGCTTCATGCTCCTCCTATTTTTCAGACCGTTTAATGTTCCTCATATATTTGACACCTTTTAAGCTCGTCATATGTTTCACTCCTTTTCAGGCTCTTCATATTTTTCACAACCGCTTGAGCCTCCTCCTATTTTTCAGACCGTTTCATGCTCCACATATTTTTGACACCTTTTGAAGCTCTTCATATTTTTCACACCTTTTCAGGCTCTTCATGTTTTTCAACACCACTTCATGCTCCTCCTATTTTTCAGACCGTATCATGCTCCTCATATTTTTGAAACTTTTTGAAGCTCTTCATATTTTTCACACCTTTTTAGGCTCTTCATGATTTTCAACACTGCTTCATGCTCCATCTATTTTTCAGAACGTTTCATGCTCCTCATATTTTTGACACCTTTTGAAGCTCTTCATATTTTTCACACCTTTTCAGCCTCTTCATGTATTTCAAGACCACTTCATGCTCCTCCTATTTTTCAGACCGTTTCAGGCTCCTCATATTTTTCACACCTTTTCAGGCTCTTCATGTTTTTCACAGCTTTTCAGGCTCTTCATGTTTTAAACATAGTTGTATGCTCCTCATGTTTTTGACACCTTTTGAAACTCTTCATATTTTTGACACCTTTTCAGGCTCTTCATGTTTTTCAACACCACTTCATGTTCCTCCTATTTTTCAGACCGTTTCATGCTCCTCATATTTTTGACACCTTTTGAAGCTCTTCATATTTTTCACACCTTTTCAGGCTCTTCATGTTTTTCAACCCCGCTTCATGCTCCTCCTATTTTTCAGACCGTTTCATGTTCCTCATATTTTTGACACCTTTTAAGCTCGTCATATATTTCACACCTTCTCAGGCTCTACATGTTTTTCACAACCGCTCGAGCCTCCTCCTATTTTTCAGACCGTTTCATGCTCCACATATTTTTGACACCTTTTGAAGCTCTTCATATTTTTCACACCCTTTCATGCTCTTCATATTTTCAACACCGTTTCATGCTCCTCATATTTTTTACACCTTTTGAAGCTCTTCATATTTTTCACACCTTTTCAGGCTCTTCATGTTTTTCAACACCGCTTGATGCTCCTCCTATTTTTCAGACTGTTTCATGTTCCTAATATTTTTGACACCGTTTGAAGCTCGTCATATATTTCACACCTTTTCAGGCTCTTCATGTTTTTCAACACCACTTCATGCTTCTCCTAATTTTCAGACCATTTCATGCTCCTCATATATTTGACACCTTTTGAAGCTCTTCATAATTTTCACACCTTTTCAATTTCTTCATGTTTTTCAACAGCACTTCATGCTCTTCCTATTATTCAGACCGTTTCATGCTTTCATAGTTTTGACACGTTTTAAAGCTCTTCATATATTTCACAACTTTTCAGGCTCTTCATGTATTACAACACCATTTTATGCTCCTCCTATTTTTCAGAACGTTTGATGCTCCTCATATTTTTGACACCTTTTGAAGCTCTTCATAATTTTCAGACCTTTTCAGGCTCTTCATATATTTCAACACCACTTCATGCTCCTCCTCTTTTTCAGACCGTTTCAGGCTCGTCATATTTTTCACACGTTTTCAGGGTCTTTATGTTTTTCACAGCTTTTCACACTCTTCATGTTTTCAACACCGTTTTATCCTCCTCATGTTTTTGACACCTTTTGAAACTCTTCATATTTTTGACACGTTTTCAGGCTCTTCATGATTTCAACACCATATCATGCTCCTCATATTTTTCAAACTGTTTCATGCTCCTCATATTTTTGACACCTTTTGAAGCTCTCCATATTTTTCTCACATTTTCAGACTCTTCATGTTTTTCAACACCACTTCATGCTCCTCCTATTATTCAGATCGTTTCATGATCCTCATATTTTTGACACCTTTTGAAACTCTTCATGTTTTTCACACATTTTCAGGCTCTTCATGTTTTTCAACACAACTTCATGCTTCTTCTATTTTTCAGACCGTTTCATGCTCCTCATATTTTTGACACTTTCTGAAGCTCTTCATATATTTCACAACATTTCGGGCTTTCATGTATTTCAACACCACTTCATGCTCCTCCGATTTTTCTGACCGTTTCATGCCCGTCATATTTTTCACACCTTTTCAGGCTCTTCATGTTTTCAACACAGTTGCATGCTCCTCATGCTTTTGACACCTTTTGAAGCTCTTCATATTTTTGACACCTTTTCTGGTTCTTCATGTCTTCACACCGTTTCATGCTCCTCCTATTTTTCAGACCGTTTGATACTCCTCATATTTTTGACACCTTTTGAAGCTCTTCATATTTTTGACACGTTTTCAGACTCTTCACGTTTTCAACACCATTTCATGCTCCTCATATTTATCAAACTGTTTCATGCTCCTCATATTTTTGACACCTTTTGAAGCTCTTCATATTTTTCATACCTTTTCATGCTCTTCATGTTTTCAACACCGTTTCATGCTCCTCATATTTTTGACACCGATTGAAGCTCGTCATATATTTCACACCTTTTCATGCTCTTCATATTTTTCAACACCCCTTCATGCTCCTCCTATTATTCAGACCGTTTCATGCTCCCCATATTTTTGACACCTTTTGAAGCTCTTCATATTTTTCACACCTTTTCAGGCTCTTCATGTTTTTGAACACCGTTTCATGCTCCTAATATTTTTCACACTGTTTCATGCTCTTCATATTTTTGACACGTTTTGAAGCTCTTCATATATTTCACACCTTTTCAGGCTCTTCATGTTTTTCAACACCACTTCATGCTCCTCCTATTTTTCAGACCGTTTAATGTTCCTCATATTTTTGACACCTTTTGAAGCTCTTCATATTTTTCACACCTTTTGAAGCTCTTCAGATTTTTGACACCTTTTCAGGCTCTTCATGTTTTTCAACACCACTTCATGTTCCTCCTATTTTTCAGACCATTTCATGCTCCTCATATTTTGACACCTTTTGAAGCTCTTCATATTTTTCACACCTTTTCAGACTCTTCATGTTTTTCAACCCCGCTTCATGCTCCTCCTATTTTTCAGACCGTTTCATGTTCCTCATATTTTTGACACCTTTTAAGCTCGTCATATATTTCACACCTTTTCAGGCTCTTCATGTTTTTCACAACCGCTCGAGCCTCCTCCTTTTTTTCAGACCGTTTCATGCTCCACATATTTTTGACACCTTTTGAAGCTCTTCATATTTTTCACACCCTTTCATGCTCTTCATATTTTCAACACCGTTTCATGCTCCTCATATTTTTGACACCTTTTGAAGCTCTTCATATTTTTCACACCTTTTCAGCCTCTTCATGTTTTTCAACACCACTTGATGCTCCTCCTATTTTTCAGACTGTTTCATGTTCCTCATTTTTTGGACACCGTTTGAAACTCGTCATATATTTCACACCTTTCAGGCTCTTCATGTTTTTCAACACCACTTCATGCTTCTCCTAATTTTCAAACCGTTTCATGCTCCTCATATTTTTGACACCTTTTGAAGCTCTTCATAATTTTCACACCTTTTCAATTTCTTCATGTTTTTCAACACCACTTCATGCTCCTCCTATTATTCAGACCGTTTCATGCTCCTCATATTTTTGAAACCTTTTGAAGCTCTTCATTTGTTTCACACCTTTTGAGGCTCTTCATGTTTTTCAACACCATTTCATGCTCCTCCTAATTTTCAGACCGTTTCATGCTCCTCATATATTTGACACCTTTTGAAGCTCTTCATAATTTTCACACCTTTTCAATTTCTTCATATTTTTCAACAGCACTTCATGCTCCTCCTATTATTCTGACCGTTTCATGCTCCTCATATTTTTGAAACCTTTTGAAGCTCTTCATTTTTTTCACACCTTTTCAGGCTCTTCATGTTTTTGAACACCGTTTCATGCTCCTAAAATTTTTCAGACCATTTCATGCTCCTCATATTTTTGACACGTTTTAAAGCTCTTCATATATTTCACAACTTTTCAGGCTCTTCATGTATTACAACACCATTTCATGCTCCTCCTATTTTTCAGAACGTTTGATGCTCCTCATATTTTTGACACCTTTTGAAGCTCTTCATAATTTTCACACTTTTTCAGGCTCTTCATATATTTCAACACCACTTCATGATCCTCCTCTTTTTCAGACCGTTTCAGGCTCCTCATATTTTTCACACCTTTTCAGGGTCTTTATGTTTTTCACAGCTTTTCACACTCTTCATGTTTTCAACACCGTTTTAATCTCCTCATGTTTTTGACACCTTTTGAAACTCTTCATATTTTTGACACCTTTTCTGGCTCTTCATGTCTTCACACCGTTTCATGCTCCTCCTATTTTTCAGACCGTTTGATACTACTCATATTTTTGACACCTTTTTAAGCTCTTCATATTTTTGACACGTTTTCAGACTCTTCACGAATTCAACACCATTTCATGCTCCTCATATTTTTCAAAATGTTTCATGCTCCTCATATTTTTGACACCTTTTGCAGCTCTTCTTATTTTCACACCTTTTCAGGCTCTTCATGTTTTTGAACACCGTTTCATGCTCCTAATATTTTTCACACTGCTTCATGCTCCTTATATTTTTGACACGTTTTGAAGCTCTTCACATATTTCACACCTTTTCAGTCTCTTCATGTATTTGAACACCGTTACATGCTCCTCCTATTTTTCAGACCGTCTTATGCTCCTCATATTTTTGACAACATTTGAAGCTCTTCATATTTTTCACACCTTTTCAGACTCTTCATGTATTTCAACACCACGTCATGCTCCTCCTATTTTTCAGACCGTTTCAGTCTCCTCATATTTTTCACATCTTTTCAGGCTCTTCATGTTTTTCACAGCTTTTCAGTCTCTTCATGTTTTCAACACGGTTGTATGCTCCTCAAGTTTTTGACACCTTTTGAAACTCTTCATATTTTTGCCACCTTTTCAGGCTGTTCATGTTTTTCAACACCACTTCATGCTCCTCCTATTTTTCAGGCCGTTTAAGGTTCCTCATATTTTTGACACCTTTTGAAGCTCTTCATATTTTTCACACCTTTTGAAACTCTTCATATTTTTGACACCTTTTGAAGCTCTTCATATTTTTCACACCTTTTCAGGTTCTTCATGTATTTCAACACCACTTCATGCTCCTCCTATTTTTCAGACCGTTTCAGGCTCCTCATATTTTTCACACCTTTTCAGGCTCTTCATGTTTTTCACAGCTTTTCAGGCTCTTCATGTTTTCAACATAGTTGTATGCTCCTCATGTTTTTGACCCCTTTTGAAACTCTTCATATTTTTGACACCTTTTCAGGCTCTTCATGTTTTTCAATGCCGCTTCATGCTCCTCCTATTTTTCAGACCGTTTCATGTTTCTCATATTTTTGACACCGTTTGAAGCTCATCATATATTTCACACCTTTTCAGGCTCTTCAGGTTTTTCAACACCACTTCATGCTCCTCCTAATTTTCAGACCGTTTCATGCTCCTCATATATTTGACACCTTTTGAAGCTCTTCATATTTTTCACACATTTTCAGTCTCTTCATGTTTTTCAACACCACTTCATGCTCCTCCTATTATTCAGACCGTTTCAGGCTCCTCATATTTTTGAAACCTTTTGCAGCTCTTCATATTTTTCACACCTTTTCAGGCTCTTCATGTTTTTGAACACCGTTTCATGCTCCTAATATTTTTCAGACCGTTTTATTCTTCTCATGTTTTTCACACCTTTTGAAACCCTTCATATTTTTGACACGTTTTCAGGCTCTTCATGATTTCAATACCATTTCATGCTCCTCATATTTTTCAAACTGTTTCATGCTCCTCATATTTTTGACACATTTTGAAGCTCTTCATATTTTTCACACAATTTCAGACTCTTCATGTTTTTCAACACCACTTCATGCTCCTCCTATTTTTCAAACATTTTCATGCTCCTCATATTTTTGACACCTTTTGAAACTCTTCATGTTTTTCACACATTTTCAGGCTCTTCATTTTTTCAACACAACTTCATGCTTCTTCTATTTTTCAGACCGTTTCATGCTCCTCATATTTTTGACACCTTTTGAAGCTCTTCATATATTTCACAACATTTCGAGCTTTCATGTATTTCAACACCACTTCATGCTCCTCCTCTTTTTCAGACCGTTTCAGACTCCTCATATTTTTCACACCTTTTCAGGGTCTTTATGTTTTTCACAGCTTTTCACACTCTTCATGTTTTCAACACCGTTTTATGCTCCTCATGTTTTTGACACCTTTTGAAACTCTTCATATTTTTGACACGTTTTCAGGCTCTTTATGATTTCAACACGATTTCATGCTCCTCATATTTTTGACACCTTTTGAAGCTCTTCATATTTTTCTCACATTTTCAGACTCTTCATGTTTTTCAACACCACTTCATGCTCCTCCTATTATTCAGACCGTTTCATGATCCTCATATATTTGACACCTTTTGAAACTGTTCATGTTTTTCACACTTTTTCAGGCTCTTCATGTTTTTCAACACAACTTCATGCTTCTTCTATTTTTCAGACCGTTTCATGCTCCTCATATTTTTGACACCTTTTGAAGCTCTTCATATATTTCACAACATTTCGGGCTTTCATGTATTTCAACACCACTTCATGCTCCTCCGATTTTTCTGACCGTTTCATGTCCGTCATATTTTTCACACCTTTTCAGGGTCTTCATATTTTTCACACCTTTTCAGGCTCTTCATGTTTTTCAACCCCGCTTCATGCTCCTCCTATTTTTCAGACCGTTTCATGTTCCTCATATTTTTGACACCTTTTAAGCTCGTCATATATTTCACACCTTCTCAGGCTCTACATGTTTTTCACAACCGCTCAAGCCTCCTCCTATTTTTCAGACCGTTTCATGCTCCACATATTTTTGACACCTTTTGAAGCTCTTCATATTTTTCACACCCTTTCATGCTCTTCATATTTTCAACACCGTTTCATGCTCCTCATATTTTTTACACCTTTTGAAGCTCTTCATATTTTTCACACCTTTTCAGGCTCTTCATGTTTTTCAACACCGCTTGATGCTCCTCCTATTTTTCAGACTGTTTCATGTTCCTAATATTTTTGACACCGTTTGAAGCTCGTCATATATTTCACACCTTTTCAGGCTCTTCATGTTTTTCAACACCACTTCATGCTTCTCCTAATTTTCAGACCATTTCATGCTCCTCATATATTTGACACCTTTTGAAGCTCTTCATAATTTTCACACCTTTTCAATTTCTTCATGTTTTCCAACAGCACTTCATGCTCTTCCTATTATTCAGACCGTTTCATGCTTTCATAGTTTTGACACGTTTTAAAGCTCTTCATATATTTCACAACTTTTCAGGCTCTTCATGTATTACAACACCATTTTATGCTCCTCCTATTTTTCAGAACGTTTGATGCTCCTCATATTTTTGACACCTTTTGAAGCTCTTCATAATTTTCAGACCTTTTCAGGCTCTTCATATATTTCAACACCACTTCATGCTCCTCCTCTTTTTCAGACCGTTTCAGGCTCGTCATATTTTTCACACGTTTTCAGGGTCTTTATGTTTTTCACAGCTTTTCACACTCTTCATGTTTTCAACACCGTTTTATCCTCCTCATGTTTTTGACACCTTTTGAAACTCTTCATATTTTTGACACGTTTTCAGGCTCTTCATGATTTCAACACCATATCATGCTCCTCATATTTTTCAAACTGTTTCATGCTCCTCATATTTTTGACACCTTTTGAAGCTCTCCATATTTTTCTCACATTTTCAGACTCTTCATGTTTTTCAACACCACTTCATGCTCCTCCTATTATTCAGATCGTTTCATGATCCTCATATTTTTGACACCTTTTGAAACTCTTCATGTTTTTCACACATTTTCAGGCTCTTCATGTTTTTCAACACAACTTCATGCTTCTTCTATTTTTCAGACCGTTTCATGCTCCTCATATTTTTGACACTTTCTGAAGCTCTTCATATATTTCACAACATTTCGGGCTTTCATGTATTTCAACACCACTTCATGCTCCTCCGATTTTTCTGACCGTTTCATGCCCGTCATATTTTTCACACCTTTTCAGGCTCTTCATGTTTTCAACACAGTTGCATGCTCCTCATGCTTTTGACACCTTTTGAAGCTCTTCATATTTTTGACACCTTTTCTGTTTCTTCATGTCTTCACACCGTTTCATGCTCCTCCTATTTTTCAGACCGTTTGATACTCCTCATATTTTTGACACCTTTTGAAGCTCTTCATATTTTTGACACGTTTTCAGACTCTTCACGTTTTCAACACCATTTCATGCTCCTCATATTTATCAAACTGTTTCATGCTCCTCATATTTTTGACACCTTTTGAAGCTCTTCATATTTTTCATACCTTTTCATGCTCTTCATGTTTTCAACACCGTTTCATGCTCCTCATATTTTTGACACCGATTGAAGCTCGTCATATATTTCACACCTTTTCATGCTCTTCATATTTTTCAACACCCCTTCATGCTCCTCCTATTATTCAGACCGTTTCATGCTCCCCATATTTTTGACACCTTTTGAAGCTCTTCATATTTTTCACACCTTTTCAGGCTCTTCATGTTTTTGAACACCGTTTCATGCTCCTAATATTTTTCACACTGTTTCATGCTCTTCATATTTTTGACACGTTTTGAAGCTCTTCATATATTTCACACCTTTTCAGGCTCTTCATGTTTTTCAACACCACTTCATGCTCCTCCTATTTTTCAGACCGTTTAATGTTCCTCATATTTTTGACACCTTTTGAAGCTCTTCATATTTTTCACACCTTTTGAAGCTCTTCAGATTTTTGACACCTTTTCAGGCTCTTCATGTTTTTCAACACCACTTCATGTTCCTCCTATTTTTCAGACCATTTCATGCTCCTCATATTTTGACACCTTTTGAAGCTCTTCATATTTTTCACACCTTTTCAGACTCTTCATGTTTTTCAACCCCGCTTCATGCTCCTCCTATTTTTCAGACCGTTTCATGTTCCTCATATTTTTGACACCTTTTAAGCTCGTCATATATTTCACACCTTTTCAGGCTCTTCATGTTTTTCACAACCGCTCGAGCCTCCTCCTTTTTTTCAGACCGTTTCATGCTCCACATATTTTTGACAACTTTTGAAGCTCTTCATATTTTTCACACCCTTTCATGCTCTTCATATTTTCAACACCGTTTCATGCTCCTCATATTTTTGACACCTTTTGAAGCTCTTCATATTTTTCACACCTTTTCAGCCTCTTCATGTTTTTCAACACCACTTGATGCTCCTCCTATTTTTCAGACTGTTTCATGTTCCTCATTTTTTGGACACCGTTTGAAACTCGTCATATATTTCACACCTTTCAGGCTCTTCATGTTTTTCAACACCACTTCATGCTTCTCCTAATTTTCAAACCGTTTCATGCTCCTCATATTTTTGACACCTTTTGAAGCTCTTCATAATTTTCACACCTTTTCAATTTCTTCATGTTTTTCAACACCACTTCATGCTCCTCCTATTATTCAGACCGTTTCATGCTCCTCATATTTTTGAAACCTTTTGAAGCTCTTCATTTTTTTCACACCTTTTGAGGCTCTTCATGTTTTTCAACACCATTTCATGCTCCTCCTAATTTTCAGACCGTTTCATGCTCCTCATATATTTGACACCTTTTGAAGCTCTTCATAATTTTCACACCTTTTCAATTTCTTCATATTTTTCAACAGCACTTCATGCTCCTCCTATTATTCTGACCGTTTCATGCTCCTCATATTTTTGAAACCTTTTGAAGCTCTTCATTTTTTTCACACCTTTTCAGGTTCTTCATGTTTTTGAACACCGTTTCATGCTCCTAAAATTTTTCAGACCATTTCATGCTCCTCATATTTTTGACACGTTTTAAAGCTCTTCACATATTTCACACCTTTTCAGTCTCTTCATGTATTTGAACACCGTTACATGCTCCTCCTATTTTTCAGACCGTCTTATACTCCTCATATTTTTGACAACATTTGAAGCTCTTCATATTTTTCACACCTTTTCAGACTCTTCATGTATTTCAACACCACGTCATGCTCCTCCTATTTTTCAGACCGTTTCAGTCTCCTCATATTTTTCACATCTTTTCAGGCTCTTCATGTTTTTCACAGCTTTTCAGTCTCTTCATGTTTTCAACACGGTTGTATGCTCCTCAAGTTTTTGACACCTTTTGAAACTCTTCATATTTTTGCCACCTTTTCAGGCTGTTCATGTTTTTCAACACCACTTCATGCTCCTCCTATTTTTCAGGCCGTTTAAGGTTCCTCATATTTTTGACACCTTTTGAAGCTCTTCATATTTTTCACACCTTTTGAAACTCTTCATATTTTTGACACCTTTTGAAGCTCTTCATATTTTTCACACCTTTTCAGGTTCTTCATGTATTTCAACACCACTTCATGCTCCTCCTATTTTTCAGACCGTTTCAGGCTCCTCATATTTTTCACACCTTTTCAGGCTCTTCATGTTTTTCACAGCTTTTCAGGCTCTTCATGTTTTCAACATAGTTGTATGCTCCTCATGTTTTTGACCCCTTTTGAAACTCTTCATATTTTTGACACCTTTTCAGGCTCTTCATGTTTTTCAATGCCGCTTCATGCTCCTCCTATTTTTCAGACCGTTTCATGTTTCTCATATTTTTGACACCGTTTGAAGCTCATCATATATTTCACACCTTTTCAGGCTCTTCAGGTTTTTCAACACCACTTCATGCTCCTCCTAATTTTCAGACCGTTTCATGCTCCTCATATATTTGACACCTTTTGAAGCTCTTCATATTTTTCACACATTTTCAGTCTCTTCATGTTTTTCAACACCACTTCATGCTCCTCCTATTATTCAGACCGTTTCATGCTCCTCATATTTTTGAAACCTTTTGCAGCTCTTCATATTTTTCACACCTTTTCAGGCTCTTCATGTTTTTGAACACCGTTTCATGCTCCTAATATTTTTCAGACCGTTTTATTCTTCTCATGTTTTTCACACCTTTTGAAACCCTTCATATTTTTGACACGTTTTCAGGCTCTTCATGATTTCAACACCATTTCATGCTCCTCATATTTTTCAAACTGTTTCATGCTCCTCATATTTTTGACACATTTTGAAGCTCTTCATATTTTTCACACAATTTCAGACTCTTCATGTTTTTCAACACCACTTCATGCTCCTCCTATTTTTCAAACATTTTCATGCTCCTCATATTTTTGACACCTTTTGAAACTCTTCATGTTTTTCACACATTTTCAGGCTCTTCATTTTTTCAACACAACTTCATGCTTCTTCTATTTTTCAGACCGTTTCATGCTCCTCATATTTTTGACACCTTTTGAAGCTCTTCATATATTTCACAACATTTCGAGCTTTCATGTATTTCAACACCACTTCATGCTCCTCCTCTTTTTCAGACCGTTTCAGACTCCTCATATTTTTCACACCTTTTCAGGGTCTTTATGTTTTTCACAGCTTTTCACACTCTTCATGTTTTCAACACCGTTTTATGCTCCTCATGTTTTTGACACCTTTTGAAACTCTTCATATTTTTGACACGTTTTCAGGCTCTTTATGATTTCAACACGATTTCATGCTCCTCATATTTTTGACACCTTTTGAAGCTCTTCATATTTTTCTCACATTTTCAGACTCTTCATGTTTTTCAACACCACTTCATGCTCCTCCTATTATTCAGACCGTTTCATGATCCTCATATATTTGACACCTTTTGAAACTGTTCATGTTTTTCACACTTTTTCAGGCTCTTCATGTTTTTCAACACAACTTCATGCTTCTTCTATTTTTCAGACCGTTTCATGCTCCTCATATTTTTGACACCTTTTGAAGCTCTTCATATATTTCACAACATTTCGGGCTTTCATGTATTTCAACACCACTTCATGCTCCTCCGATTTTTCTGACCGTTTCATGTCCGTCATATTTTTCACACCTTTTCAGGGTCTTCATATTTTTCACACCTTTTCAGGCTCTTCATGTTTTTCAACCCCGCTTCATGCTCCTCCTATTTTTCAGACCGTTTCATGTTCCTCACATTTTTGACACCTTTTAAGCTCGTCATATATTTCACACCTTCTCAGGCTCTACATGTTTTTCACAACCGCTCAAGCCTCCTCCTATTTTTCAGACCGTTTCATGCTCCACATATTTTTGACACCTTTTGAAGCTCTTCATATTTTTCACACCCTTTCATGCTCTTCATATTTTCAACACCGTTTCATGCTCCTCATATTTTTTACACCTTTTGAAGCTCTTCATATTTTTCACACCTTTTCAGGCTCTTCATGTTTTTCAACACCGCTTGATGCTCCTCCTATTTTTCAGACTGTTTCATGTTCCTAATATTTTTGACACCGTTTGAAGCTCGTCATATATTTCACACCTTTTCAGGCTCTTCATGTTTTTCAACACCACTTCATGCTTCTCCTAATTTTCAGACCATTTCATGCTCCTCATATATTTGACACCTTTTGAAGCTCTTCATAATTTTCACACCTTTTCAATTTCTTCATGTTTTCCAACAGCACTTCATGCTCTTCCTATTATTCAGACCGTTTCATGCTTTCATAGTTTTGACACGTTTTAAAGCTCTTCATATATTTCACAACTTTTCAGGCTCTTCATGTATTACAACACCATTTTATGCTCCTCCTATTTTTCAGAACGTTTGATGCTCCTCATATTTTTGACACCTTTTGAAGCTCTTCATAATTTTCAGACCTTTTCAGGCTCTTCATATATTTCAACACCACTTCATGCTCCTCCTCTTTTTCAGACCGTTTCAGGCTCGTCATATTTTTCACACGTTTTCAGGGTCTTTATGTTTTTCACAGCTTTTCACACTCTTCATGTTTTCAACACCGTTTTATCCTCCTCATGTTTTTGACACCTTTTGAAACTCTTCATATTTTTGACACGTTTTCAGGCTCTTCATGATTTCAACACCATATCATGCTCCTCATATTTTTCAAACTGTTTCATGCTCCTCATATTTTTGACACCTTTTGAAGCTCTCCATATTTTTCTCACATTTTCAGACTCTTCATGTTTTTCAACACCACTTCATGCTCCTCCTATTATTCAGATCGTTTCATGATCCTCATATTTTTGACACCTTTTGAAACTCTTCATGTTTTTCACACATTTTCAGGCTCTTCATGTTTTTCAACACAACTTCATGCTTCTTCTATTTTTCAGACCGTTTCATGCTCCTCATATTTTTGACACTTTCTGAAGCTCTTCATATATTTCACAACATTTCGGGCTTTCATGTATTTCAACACCACTTCATGCTCCTCCGATTTTTCTGACCGTTTCATGCCCGTCATATTTTTCACACCTTTTCAGGCTCTTCATGTTTTCAACACAGTTGCATGCTCCTCATGCTTTTGACACCTTTTGAAGCTCTTCATATTTTTGACACCTTTTCTGGTTCTTCATGTCTTCACACCGTTTCATGCTCCTCCTATTTTTCAGACCGTTTGATACTCCTCATATTTTTGACACCTTTTGAAGCTCTTCATATTTTTGACACGTTTTCAGACTCTTCACGTTTTCAACACCATTTCATGCTCCTCATATTTATCAAACTGTTTCATGCTCCTCATATTTTTGACACCTTTTGAAGCTCTTCATATTTTTCATACCTTTTCATGCTCTTCATGTTTTCAACACCGTTTCATGCTCCTCATATTTTTGACACCGATTGAAGCTCGTCATATATTTCACACCTTTTCATGCTCTTCATATTTTTCAACACCCCTTCATGCTCCTCCTATTATTCAGACCGTTTCATGCTCCCCATATTTTTGACACCTTTTGAAGCTCTTCATATTTTTCACACCTTTTCAGGCTCTTCATGTTTTTGAACACCGTTTCATGCTCCTAATATTTTTCACACTGTTTCATGCTCTTCATATTTTTGACACGTTTTGAAGCTCTTCATATATTTCACACCTTTTCAGGCTCTTCATGTTTTTCAACACCACTTCATGCTCCTCCTATTTTTCAGACCGTTTAATGTTCCTCATATTTTTGACACCTTTTGAAGCTCTTCATATTTTTCACACCTTTTGAAGCTCTTCAGATTTTTGACACCTTTTCAGGCTCTTCATGTTTTTCAACACCACTTCATGTTCCTCCTATTTTTCAGACCATTTCATGCTCCTCATATTTTGACACCTTTTGAAGCTCTTCATATTTTTCACACCTTTTCAGACTCTTCATGTTTTTCAACCCCGCTTCATGCTCCTCCTATTTTTCAGACCGTTTCATGTTCCTCATATTTTTGACACCTTTTAAGCTCGTCATATATTTCACACCTTTTCAGGCTCTTCATGTTTTTCACAACCGCTCGAGCCTCCTCCTTTTTTTCAGACCGTTTCATGCTCCACATATTTTTGACACCTTTTGAAGCTCTTCATATTTTTCACACCCTTTCATGCTCTTCATATTTTCAACACCGTTTCATGCTCCTCATATTTTTGACACCTTTTGAAGCTCTTCATATTTTTCACACCTTTTCAGCCTCTTCATGTTTTTCAACACCACTTGATGCTCCTCCTATTTTTCAGACTGTTTCATGTTCCTCATTTTTTGGACACCGTTTGAAACTCGTCATATATTTCACACCTTTCAGGCTCTTCATGTTTTTCAACACCACTTCATGCTTCTCCTAATTTTCAAACCGTTTCATGCTCCTCATATTTTTGACACCTTTTGAAGCTCTTCATAATTTTCACACCTTTTCAATTTCTTCATGTTTTTCAACACCACTTCATGCTCCTCCTATTATTCAGACCGTTTCATGCTCCTCATATTTTTGAAACCTTTTGAAGCTCTTCATTTTTTTCACACCTTTTGAGGCTCTTCATGTTTTTCAACACCATTTCATGCTCCTCCTAATTTTCAGACCGTTTCATGCTCCTCATATATTTGACACCTTTTGAAGCTCTTCATAATTTTCACACCTTTTCAATTTCTTCATATTTTTCAACAGCACTTCATGCTCCTCCTATTATTCTGACCGTTTCATGCTCCTCATATTTTTGAAACCTTTTGAAGCTCTTCATTTTTTTCACACCTTTTCAGGCTCTTCATGTTTTTGAACACCGTTTCATGCTCCTAAAATTTTTCAGACCATTTCATGCTCCTCATATTTTTGACACGTTTTAAAGCTCTTCATATATTTCACAACTTTTCAGGCTCTTCATGTATTACAACACCATTTCATGCTCCTCCTATTTTTCAGAACGTTTGATGCTCCTCATATTTTTGACACCTTTTGAAGCTCTTCATAATTTTCACACTTTTTCAGGCTCTTCATATATTTCAACACCACTTCATGATCCTCCTCTTTTTCAGACCGTTTCAGGCTCCTCATATTTTTCACACCTTTTCAGGGTCTTTATGTTTTTCACAGCTTTTCACACTCTTCATGTTTTCAACACCGTTTTAATCTCCTCATGTTTTTGACACCTTTTGAAACTCTTCATATTTTTGACACCTTTTCTGGCTCTTCATGTCTTCACACCGTTTCATGCTCCTCCTATTTTTCAGACCGTTTGATACTACTCATATTTTTGACACCTTTTTAAGCTCTTCATATTTTTGACACGTTTTCAGACTCTTCACGAATTCAACACCATTTCATGCTCCTCATATTTTTCAAAATGTTTCATGCTCCTCATATTTTTGACACCTTTTGCAGCTCTTCTTATTTTCACACCTTTTCCCGCTCTTCATGTTTTTGAACACCGTTTCATGCTCCTAATATTTTTCACACTGTTTCATGCTCCTTATATTTTTGACACGTTTTGAAGCTCTTCACATATTTCACACCTTTTCAGTCTCTTCATGTATTTGAACACCGTTACATGCTCCTCCTATTTTTCAGACCGTCTTATGCTCCTCATATTTTTGACAACATTTGAAGCTCTTCATATTTTTCACACCTTTTCAGACTCTTCATGTATTTCAACACCACGTCATGCTCCTCCTATTTTTCAGACCGTTTCAGTCTCCTCATATTTTTCACATCTTTTCAGGCTCTTCATGTTTTTCACAGCTTTTCAGTCTCTTCATGTTTTCAACACGGTTGTATGCTCCTCAAGTTTTTGACACCTTTTGAAACTCTTCATATTTTTGCCACCTTTTCAGGCTGTTCATGTTTTTCAACACCACTTCATGCTCCTCCTATTTTTCAGGCCGTTTAAGGTTCCTCATATTTTTGACACCTTTTGAAGCTCTTCATATTTTTCACACCTTTTGAAACTCTTCATATTTTTGACACCTTTTGAAGCTCTTCATATTTTTCACACCTTTTCAGGTTCTTCATGTATTTCAACACCACTTCATGCTCCTCCTATTTTTCAGACCGTTTCAGGCTCCTCATATTTTTCACACCTTTTCAGGCTCTTCATGTTTTTCACAGCTTTTCAGGCTCTTCATGTTTTCAACATAGTTGTATGCTCCTCATGTTTTTGACCCCTTTTGAAACTCTTCATATTTTTGACACCTTTTCAGGCTCTTCATGTTTTTCAATGCCGCTTCATGCTCCTCCTATTTTTCAGACCGTTTCATGTTTCTCATATTTTTGACACCGTTTGAAGCTCATCATATATTTCACACCTTTTCAGGCTCTTCAGGTTTTTCAACACCACTTCATGCTCCTCCTAATTTTCAGACCGTTTCATGCTCCTCATATATTTGACACCTTTTGAAGCTCTTCATATTTTTCACACATTTTCAGTCTCTTCATGTTTTTCAACACCACTTCATGCTCCTCCTATTATTCAGACCGTTTCATGCTCCTCATATTTTTGAAACCTTTTGCAGCTCTTCATATTTTTCACACCTTTTCAGGCTCTTCATGTTTTTGAACACCGTTTCATGCTCCTAATATTTTTCAGACCGTTTTATTCTTCTCATGTTTTTCACACCTTTTGAAACCCTTCATATTTTTGACACGTTTTCAGGCTCTTCATGATTTCAACACCATTTCATGCTCCTCATATTTTTCAAACTCTTTCATGCTCCTCATATTTTTGACACATTTTGAAGCTCTTCATATTTTTCACACAATTTCAGACTCTTCATGTTTTTCAACACCACTTCATGCTCCTCCTATTTTTCAAACATTTTCATGCTCCTCATATTTTTGACACCTTTTGAAACTCTTCATGTTTTTCACACATTTTCAGGCTCTTCATTTTTTCAACACAACTTCATGCTTCTTCTATTTTTCAGACCGTTTCATGCTCCTCATATTTTTGACACCTTTTGAAGCTCTTCATATATTTCACAACATTTCGAGCTTTCATGTATTTCAACACCACTTCATGCTCCTCCTCTTTTTCAGACCATTTCAGACTCCTCATATTTTTCACACCTTTTCAGGGTCTTTATGTTTTTCACAGCTTTTCACACTCTTCATGTTTTCAACACCGTTTTATGCTCCTCATGTTTTTGACACCTTTTGAAACTCTTCATATTTTTGACACGTTTTCAGGCTCTTTATGATTTCAACACGATTTCATGCTCCTCATATTTTTGACACCTTTTGAAGCTCTTCATATTTTTCTCACATTTTCAGACCCTTCATGTTTTTCAACACCACTTCATGCTCCTCCTATTATTCAGACCGTTTCATGATCCTCATATATTTGACACCTTTTGAAACTGTTCATGTTTTTCACACTTTTTCAGGCTCTTCATGTTTTTCAACACAACTTCATGCTTCTTCTATTTTTCAGACCGTTTCATGCTCCTCATATTTTTGACACCTTTTGAAGCTCTTCATATATTTCACAACATTTCGGGCTTTCATGTATTTCAACACCACTTCATGCTCCTCCGATTTTTCTGACCGTTTCATGTCCGTCATATTTTTCACACCTTTTCAGGGTCTTCATATTTTTCACACCTTTTCAGGCTCTTCATGTTTTCAACACCGTTGCATGCTCCTCATGCTTTTGACACCTTTTGAAACTCTTCATATTTTTGACACCTTTTCTGACTCTTCATGTCCTCACACCGTTTCATGCTCCTCCTATTTTTCAGACCGTTTGATACTCCTCATATTTTTACACCTTTTGAGTCTCTTCATATTTTTGACACGTTTTCAGACTCTTCATGATTTCAACACCATTTCATGCTCCTCATATTTTTCAAACTGTTTCATGCTCCTCATATTTTTGACACCTTTTGAAGCTCTTCATATTTTTCATACCTTTTCATGCTCTTCATGTTTTCAACACCGTTTCATGCTCCTCATATTTTTGACACCGATTGAAGCTCGTCATATATTTCACACCTTTTCAGACTCTTCATGTTTTTCAACACCGCTTCATGCTCCTCCTATTATTCAGATCGTTTCATGCTCCTCATATTTTTGACACCTTTTGAAGCTCTTCATATATTTCACACCTTTTCAGTCTCTTCATGTAATTGAACACCCTTTCATGCGCCTCCTATATTTCAGACCGTCTTATGCTCCTCATGTTTTTGACAACTTTTGAAGCTCTTCATATTTTTCACACCTTTTCAGACTCTTCATGTAATTCAACACCACGTCATGCTCCTCCTATTTTTCAGACCGTTTCAGTCTCCTCATATTTTTCACATCTTTTCAGGCTCTTCATGTTTTTGAACACCATTTCATGCTCCTAATATTTTTCAGATGATTTCATGCTCCTCATAATTTTGACAGGTTTTAAAGCTCTTCATATATTTCACAACTTTTCAGGCTCTTCATGTATTGCAACACCATTTCATGCTCCTCCTATTTTTCAGAACGTTTGATGCTCCTCATATATTTGACACCTTTTGAAGCTCTTCATAATTTTCACACCTTTTCAGGCTCTTCATATATTTCAACACCACTTCATGCTCCACCTCTTTTTCAGACCGTTTCAGGCTCCTCATATTTTTCACACCTTTTCAGGGTCTTTATGTTTTTCACAGCTTTTCACACTCTTCATGTTTTCAACACCGTTTTATCCTCCTCATGTTTTTGACACCTTTTGAAACTCTTCATATTTTTGACACGTTTTCAGGCTCTTCATGATTTCAACACCATTTCATGCTCCTCATATTTTTCAAACTGTTTCATGCTCCTCATATTTTTGACACCTTTTGAAGCTCTTCATATTTTTCTCACATTTTCAGGCTCTTCATGTTTTTCAACACCATTTCATCCTCCTCCTATTATTCAGACCGTTTCATGATCCTCATATTTTTGACACCTTTTGAAACTCTTCATGTTTTTCACACATTTTCAGGCTCTTCATGTTTTCAACACGGTTGTATGCTCCTCATGTTTTTGACACCTTTTGAAACTCTTCATATTTTTGCCACCTTTTCAGGCTCTTCATGTGTTTCAACACCACTTCATGCTCCTCCTATTTTTCAGACCGTTTAATGTTCCTCATATTTTTGACACCTTTTGAAGCTCTTCATATTTTTCACACCTTTTGAAGCTCTTCATACTTTTGACACCTTTTCAGGCTCTTCATGTTTTTCAACACCACTTCATGCTCCTCCTATTTTTCAGACCGTTTAATGTTCCTCATATTTTTGACACCTTTTGAAGCTCTTCATATTTTTCACACCTTTTGAAGCTCTTCATATTTTTGACACCTTTTCAGGCTCTTCATGTTTTTCAACACTGCTTCATGCTCCTCCTATTTTTCAGACCGTTTCATGCTCCTCATATTTTTGACACCTTTTGAAGCTCTTCATATTTTTCACACCTTTTCAGGTTCTTCATGTATTTCAACACCACTTCATGCTCCTCCTATTTTTCAGACCGTTTCAGGCTCCTCATATTTTTCACAACTTTTCAGGCTCTTCATGTTTTTCACAGCTTTTCAGGCTCTTCATGTTTTCAACATAGTTGTATGCTCCTCATGTTTTTGACCCCTTTTGAAACTCTTCATATTTTTGACACCTTTTCAGGCTCTTCATGTTTTTCAATGCCACTTCATGCTCCTCCTATTTTTCAGACCGTTTCATGTTCCTCATATTTTTGACACCGTTTGAAGCTCATCATATATTTCACACCTTTTCAGGCTCTTCATGTTTTTCAACACCACTTCATGCTCCTCCTAATTTTCAGACCGTTTCATGCTCCTCATGTATTTGACACCTTTTGAAGCTCTTCATAATTTTCACACATTTTCAGTCTCTTCATGTTTTTCAACACCACTTCCTGCTCCTCCTATTATTCAGACCGTTTCATGCTCCTCATATTTTTGAAACCTTTTGCAGCTCTTCATATTTTTCACACCTTTTCAGGCTCTTCATGTTTTTGAACACCGTTTCATGCTCCTAATATTTTTCAGACCGTTTTATGCTTCTCATGTTTTCACACCTTTTGAAACTCTTCATATTTTTGACACGTTTTCAGGCTCTTCATGATTTCAACACCATTTCATGCTCCTCATATTTTTCAAACTGTTTCATGCTCCTCATATTTTTGACACCTTTTGAAGCTCTTCATATTTTTCACACAATTTCAGACTCTTCATGTTTTTCAACACCACTTCATGCTCCTCCTATTTTTCAAACTGTTTCATGCTCCTCATATATTTGACACCTTTTGAAACTCTTCATGTTTTTCACACATTTTCAGGCTCTTCATGTTTTTCAACACAACTTCATGCTTCTTCTATTTTTCAGACCGTTTCATGCTCCTCATATTTTTGACACCTTTTGAAGCTCTTCATATATTTCACAACATTTCGGGCTTTCATGTATTTCAACACCACTTCATGCTCCTCGTCTTTTTCAGACCGTTTCAGGCTCCTCATATTTTTCACACCTTTTCAGGGTCTTTATGTTTTTCACAGCTTTTCACACTCTTCATGTTTTCAACACCGTTTTATGCTCCTCATGTTTTTGACACCTTTTGAAACTCTTCATATTTTTGACACGTTTTCAGGCTCTTCATGATTTCAACAGCATTTCATGCTCCTCATATTTTTCAAACTGTTTCATGCTCCTCATATTTTTGACACCTTTTGAAGTTCTTCATTTTTTTCACAACTTTTCAGGCTCTTCATGTTTTTGAAGACCGTTTCATGCTCCTAATATTTTTCAGACCGTTTCATGCTCCTCATATTTTTGACACGATTTAAAGCTCTTCATATATTTCACACCTTTTAGGCACTTCATGTATTACAGCACCGTTTCATGCTCCTCCTATTTTTCAGAACGTTTGATGCTCCTCATATTTTTGACACCTTTTGAAGCTCTTCATATATTTCACAACATTTCGGGCTTTCATGTATTTCAACACCACTTCATGCTCCTCCCATTTTTCTGACCGTTTCATGCCCGTCATATTTTTCACACCTTTTCAGGGTCTTCATATTTTTCACACCTTTTCAGGCTCTTCATGTTTTCAACACTGTTGCATGCTCCTCATGCTTTTGACACCTTTTGAAACTCTTCATATTTTTGACACCTTTTCTGGCTCTTCATGTCTTCAAACCGTTTCATGCTCCTCCTATTTTTCAGACCGTTTGATACTCCTCATATTTTTGACACCTTTTGAAGCTCTTCATATTTTTGACACGTTTTCAGACACTTCACGATTTCAACACCATTTCATGCTCCTCATATTTTTCAAACTGTTTCATGCTCCTCATATTTTTGACAGCTTTTGAAGCTCTTCATATTTTTCATACCTTTTCATGCTCTTCATGTTTTCAACACCGTTTCATGCTCCTCATATTTTTGACACGTTTTGAAGCTCTTCATATATTTCACACCTTTTCAGTCTCTTCATGAGATTGAACACCGTTTCATGTGCCTCCTATTTTTCAGAACGTTTGATGCTCCTCATATTTTTGACAACTTTTGAAGCTCTTCATATTTTAAACACCTTTTCAGACTCTTCATGTATTTCAACACCACCTCATGCTCCTCCTATTTTTCAGACCGTTTCAGTCTCCTCATATTTTTCACATCTTTTCAGGCTCTTCATGTTTTTCACAGCTTTTCAGGCTCTTCATGTTTTCAACACGGTTGTATGCTCCTCATGTTTTTGACACCTTTTGAAACTCTTCATATTTTTGCCACCTTTTCAGGCTCTTCATGTGTTTGAACACCACTTCATGCTCCTCCTATTTTTCAGACCGTTTAATGTTCCTCATATTTTTGACACCTTTTGAAGCTCTTCATATTTTTCACACCTTTTGAAGCTCTTCATATTTTTGACACCTTTTCAGGCTCTTCATGTTTTTCAACACCACTTCATGCTCCTCCTATTTTTCAGACCGTTTAATGTTCCTCATATTTTTGACACCTTTTGAAGCTCTTCATATTTTTCACACCTTTTGAAGCTCTTCATATTTTTGACACCTTTTCAGGCTCTTCATGTTTTTCAACACTGCTTCATGCTCCTCCTATTTTTCAGACCGTTTCATGCTCCTCATATTTTTGACACCTTTTGAAGCTCTTCATATTTTTCACACCTTTTCAGGTTCTTCATGTATTTCAACACCACTTCATACTCCTCCTATTTTTCAGACCGTTTCAGGCTCCTCATATTTTTCACACCTTTTCAGGCTCTTCATGTTTTTCACAGCTTTTCAGGCTCTTCATGTTTTCAACATAGTTGTATGCTTCTCATGTTTTTGACCCCTTTTGAAACTCTTCATATTTTTGACACCTTTTCAGGCTCTTCATGTTTTTCAACACCACTTCATGCTCCTCCTATTATTCAGACCGTTTCATGCTCCTCATATTTTTGAAACCTTTTGCAGCTCTTCATATTTTTCACACCTTTTCAGGCTCTTCATGTTTTTGAACACCGTTTCATGCTCCTAATATTTTTCAGACCGTTTTATGCTTCTCATGTTTTTCACACCTTTTGAGACTCTTCATATTTTTGACACCTTTTCTGGCTCTTCATGTCTTCACACCGTTTCATGCTCCTCCTATTTTTCAGACCGTTTGATACTCCTCATATTTTTGACACCTTTTGAAGCTCTTCATATTTTTGACACGTTTTCAGACTCTTCATGATTTCAACACCATTTCATGCTCCTCATATTTTTCAAACTGTTTCATGCTCCTCATATTTTTGACACCTTTTGAAGCTCTTCATATTTTTCATACCTTTTCATGTTCTTCATGTTTTCAACACCGTTTCATGCTCCTCATATTTTTGACACCGATTGAAGCTCGTCATATATTTCACACCTTTTCAGACTCTTCATGTTTTTCAACACCCCTTCATGCTCCTCCTATTATTCAGATCGTTTCATGCTCCTCATATTTTTGACACCTTTTGAAGCTCTTCATATTTTTCACACCTTTTCAGGCTCTTCATATTTTTGAACACTGTTTCATGCTCCTCATATATTTGACACGTTTTGAAGCTCTTCATATATTTCACACCTTTTCAGTCTCTTCATGTGATTGAACACCGTTTCATGTGCCTCCTATTTTTCAGACCGTCTTATGCTCCTCATATTTTTGACAACTTTTGAAGCTCTTCATATTTTTGACACCTTTTCAGACTCTTCATGTATTTCAACACCACGTCATGCTCCTCCTATATTTCAGACCGTTTCAGTCTCCTCATATTTTTCACATCTTTTCAGGCTCTTCATGTTTTTCACAGCTTTTCAGTCTTTCATGTTTTCAACACGGTTGTATGCTCCTCATGTTTTTGACACCTTTTGAAACTCTTCATGTTTTTCACACATTTTAAGGCTCTTCATGTTTTTCAACACCACTTCATGCTTCTTCTATTTTTCAGACCGTTTCATGCTCCTAATATTTTTGACACCTTTTGAAGCTCTTCATATATTTCACAACATTTCTTGCTTTCATGTATTTCAACACCACTTGATGCTCCTCGTGTTTTTCTGACCGTTTCATGCCCGTCATATTTTTCACACCTTTTCAGGGTCTTTATGTTTTTGACACCTTTTCAGGCTCTTCATGTTTTCAACACCGTTGCATGATCCTCATGTTTTTGACACCTTTTGAAACTCTTCATATTTTTGACACGTTTTCAGGCTCTTCATGATTTCAACACCATTTCATGCTCCTCATATTTTTCAAACTGTTTCATACTCCTCATATTTTTGACACCTTTTGAAGCTCTTCATATTTTTCTCACATTTTCAGACTCTTCATGTTTTTCAACACCACTTCATGCTCCTCCTATTATTCAGACCGTTTCATGATCCTCATAATTTTGACACCTTTTGAAACTCTTCATGTTTTTCACACTTTTTCAGGCTCTTCATGTTTTCAACACAACTTCATGCTTCTTCTATTTTTCAGACCGTTTCATGCTCCTCATATTTTTGACACCTTTTGAAGCTTTTTCATATATTTCACAACATTTCGGGCTTTCATGTATTTCAACACCACTTCATGCTCCTCCTATTTTTGACCGTTTCATGCCCGTCATATTTTTCACACCTTTTCAGGGTCTTCATATTTTTCAACACCGCTTCATGCTCCTCCTATTATTCAGATCGTTTCATGCTCCTCATATTTTTGACACCTTTTGAAGCTCTTCATATTTTTCACACCTTTTCAGGCTCTTCATGTTTTTGAACACTGTTTCATGCTCCTCATATATTTGACACGTTTTGAAGCTCTTCATATATTTCACACCTTTTCAGTCTCTTCATGTTTTTTAACACCGCTTCATGCTCCTCCTATTTTTCAGACCGTTTCATGCTCCTCATGTTTTTGATACCTTTTGAAGCTCTTCATATTTTTCACACCTTTTTAGGCTCTTCATATTTTTTTAACAACCTATAGAAGTTTTATTAGTGTTGTAATTATTCAGAAGCACTCACTTATAACACTCCAGACAGAATCCTTGCTATGATGCATAGAAAATGGTTGGCTAAATCTGATAAAGCAATATACTCAGACCTTGTCATTTTTCCCTGAATTTCTTTTTTATCCTGAGAATAGGATGGTATTTCTTACATTTTAGTTCATGACAGAAAGACAAGATAGCAGTGGGGAAGATATAATTGCTTACCTCTTATACAACAAATCAAAAATCACTGTTGCACAAGAAATCCTACTCCCTCACCTGCCCATTTGCAATTATTTCCCACGTGTATTTGTTTACATATTCATTTTGATGTTTTATTACTTTATGTCTATATACATTGACATTTAGACTAGTCACCTGACTTTTATAAAACAGAAATAGTTTTATTTATTTATTTATTCATTTTTCTTTTTTATTATTATTATTATTATTTTTTTCCAGTGGGTTTTGTCATACATTGATATGAATCAGCCTTGGATTTACATGTATTCCCAATCCCGATCCCCCGTCCCACCTCCCTCTCCACCCGATTCCTCTGGGTCTTCCCAGTGCACCAGGCCGGAGCACTTGTCTCGTGCATCCCACCTGGGCTGGTGATCTGTTTCACCATAGATAGTATACATGCTGTTCTTTTGAAATATCCCACCCTCACATTCTCCCACAAAGTTCAAAAGTCTGTTCTGTATTTCTGAGTCTCTTTTTCTGTTCTGCATATAGGGTTATCATTATCACCTTTCTAAATTCCATATACATGTGTCAATATGCTGTAATGTTCTTTATCTTTCTGGCTTACTTCACTCTGTATAATGGGCTCCAGCTTCATCCATCTCATTAGGACTGGTTCAAATGAATTCTTTTTAATGGCTGAGTAATATTCCATGGTGTATATGTACCACAGCTTCCTTATCCATTCATCTGCTGATGGGCATCTAGGTTGGTTCCATGTCCTGGCTATTATAAACAGTGCTGCGATGAACATTGGGGTGCACGTGTCTCTTTCAGATCTGGTTTCCTCAGTGTGTATGCCCAGAAGTGGGATTGCTGGGTCATATGGCAGTTCTATTTCCAGTTTTTTAAGAAATCTCCACACTGTTTTCCATAGCGGCTGTACTAGTTTGCATTCCCACCAACAGTGTAAGAGGGTTCCCTTTTCTCCACACCCTCTCCAGCATTTATTGCTTGTAGACTTTTGGATAGCAGCCATCCTGACTGGTGTGTAATGGTACCTCATTGTGGTTTTGATTTGCATTTCTCTAATAATGAGTGATGTTGAGCATCTTTTCATGTGTTTGTTAGCCATCTGTATGTCTTCTTTGGAGAAATGTCTGTTTAGTTCTTTGGCCCATTTTTTGATTGGGTCATTTATTTTTCTGGAATTGAGCTGCAGGAGTTGCTTGTATATTTTTGAGATTAATCCTTTGTCTGTTTCTTCATTTGCTATTATTTTCTCCCAATCTGAGGGCTGTCTTTTCACCTTACTTATATTTTCCTTTGTAGTGCAAAAGCTTTTAAGTTTCATTAGGTCCCATTTGTTTAGTTTTGGTTTTATTTCCAATATTCTGGGAGGTGGGTCATAGAGGATCTTGCTGTGATTTATGTCAGAGAGTGTTTTGCCTATGTTCTCCTCTAGGAGTTTTATAGTTTCTGGTCTTACATTTATATCTTTAATCCATTTTGAATTTATTTTTGTGTATGGTGTTAGAAAGTGTTCTAGTTTCATTCTTTTACAAGTGGTTGACCAGTTTTCCCAGCACCACTTGTTAAAGAGGTTGTCGTTTTTCCATTGTATATCCTTGCCTCCTTTGTCAAAGATAAGGTGTCCATAGGTTCGTGGATTTATCTCTGGGCTTTCTATTCTGTTCCATTGATCTATATTTCTGTCTTTGTGCCAGTACCATACTGTCTTGATGACTGTGGCTTTGTAGTAGAGTCTGAAGTCAGGCAGGTTGATTCCTCCAGTTCCATTCTTCTTTCTCAAGATTACTTTGGCTATTCAAGGTTTTTTGTATTTCCATACAAATTGTGAAATTCTTTGGTCTAGTTCTGTGAAAAATACCGTTGGTAGCTTGATAGGGATTGCATTGAATCTATAGACTGCTTTGGGTAGAATAGCCATTTTGACAATATTAATTCTTCCAATCCATGAACACGGTATGTTTCTCCATCTGTTTGTGTCCTCTTTGATTTCTTTCATCAGTGTTTTATAGTTTTCTATGTATAGGTCTTTTGTTTCTTTAGGTAGATATACTCTTAAGTATTTTATTCTTTTTGTTGCAATGGTGAATGGTATTGTTTCCTTAATTTCTCTTTCTGTTTTTTCATTGTTAGTATATAGGAATGCAAGGGATTTCTGTGTGTTAATTTTATATCCTGCAACTTTACTATATTCATTGATTAGCTCTAGTAATTTTCTGGTAGAGTCTTTAGGGTTTTCTATGTAGAGGATCATGTCATCTGCAAACAGTGAGAGTTTTACTTCTTCTTTTCCTATCTGGATTCCTTTTACTTCTTTTTCTGCTCTGATTGCTGTGGCCAGCACTTCCAACACTATGTTGAATAGTAGTGGTGAGAGTGGGCACCCTTGTCTTGTTCCTGATTTCAGGGGAAATGCCTTCAATTTTTCACCATTGAGGGTGATGCTTGCTGTGGGTTTGTCATATATAGCTTTTATTATGTTGAGGTATGTTCCTTCTATTCCTGCTTTTTGGAGAGTTTTAATCATAAATGGATGCTGAATTTTGTCAAAGGCTTTCTCTGCATCTATTGAGATAATCATATGGTTTTTATCTTTCAATTTGTTAATGTGGTGTATTACATTGATTGATTTGCGGATATTAAAGAATCCTTGCATTCCTGGGATAAAGCCCACTTGGTCATGGTGTATGATTTTTTTAATATGTTGTTGGATTCTGTTTGCTAGAATTTTGTTAAGGATTTTTGCATCTATGTTCATCAGTGATATTGGCCTGTAATTTTCTTTTTTTGTGGCATCTTTGTCTGGTTTTGGAATTAGGGTGATGGTGGCCTCATAGAATGAGTTTGGAAGCTTACCTTCTTCTGCAATTTTCTGGAAGAGTTTGAGTAAGATAGGTGTTAGCTCTTCTCTAAATTTTTGGTAGAATTCAGCTGTGACGCCATCTGGTCCTGGGCTTTTGTTTGCTGGAAGATTTTTGATGACAGTTTCGATTTCCTTGCTTGTGATGGGTCTGTTAAGATCTTCTATTTCTTCCTGGTTCAGTTTTGGAAAGTTATACTTTTCTAAGAATTTGTCCATTTCATCCAAGTTGTCCATTTTATTGGCATAGAGCTGCTGGTAGTAGTCTCTTATGATCCTTTGTATTTCAGTGTTGTCTGTCGTGATCTCTCCATTTTCATTTCTAATTTTGTTAATTTGTTTCTTCTCTCTTTGTTTCTTAATGAGTCTTGCTAATAGTTTGTCAATTTTGTTTATTTTTTCAAAAAAACAGCTTTTAGCTTTGTTGATTTTTGCTATGGTCTCTTTAGTTTCTTTTGCATTTATTTCTGCCCTGATTTTTAATATTTCTTTCCTTCTGCTAACTCTGGGGTTCTTCATTTCTTCCTTCTCTAATTGCTTTAGTTGTAGAGTTAAGTTATTTATTTGGTTTTCTTCTTGTTTCTTGATGTAAGCCTGTAATGCTATGAACCTTCCCCTTAGCACTGCTTTTACAGTGTCCCATAGGTTTCGGGTTGTTGTGTTTTCATTTTCATTCATTTCTATACATATTTTGATTTCTTTTTTGATTTCTTCTATGATTTGTTGGTTATTCAGAAGCGTGTTATTTAGCCTCCATATGTTTGAAGTTTTAACAATTTTTTCCCTGTAATTGAGATCTAATCTTACTGCACTGTGGTCAGAAAAGATGACTGGAATGATTTCAATTTTTTTGAATTTTCCAAGACCAGATTTATGGCCCAGGATGTGATCTATTCTGGAGAAGGTTCCGTGTGCACTTGAGAAAAAGGTGAAGTTGATTGTTTTGGGGTGAAATGTCCTATAGATATCAATTAGGTCTAGCTGGTCCATTGTGTCATTTAAGGTTTGTGTTTCCTTGTTAATTTTCTGTTTAGTTGATCTATCCATAGTTGTGAGTGGGGTATTAAAGTCTCCCACTATTATTGTGTTACTATTAATTTCCTCTTTCATACTCATTAGCGTTTGCCGTACATATTGCGGTGCTCCTATGTTGGGTGCATATATATTTATAATTGTTATATCTTCTTCTTTGATTGATCCTTTGATCATTATGTAGTGTCCTTCTTTGTCTCTTTTCACATCCTTTATTTGAAAGTCTATTTTATCTGATATGAGTATTGCGACTCCTGCTTTCTTTTGGTCTCCGTTTGCATGAAATATTTTTTTCCAGCCCTTCACTTTTAGTCTGTATGTGTCTCTTGTTTTGAGGTGGGTCTCTTGTAGACAGCATATATAGGGGTCTTGTTTTTGTATCCATTCAGCCAATCTTTGTCTTTTGGTTGGGGCATTCAACCCATTTACATTTAGGGTAATTATTGATAGGTGTGTTCCCGTTGCCATTTACTTTGTTGTTTTGGGTTCACGTTTATACAACCTTTCTGCATTTCCTGTCTAGAGAAGATCCTTTAGCATTTGTTGAAGAGCTGGTTTGGTGGTGCTGAATTCTCTCAGCTTTTGGTTATCTGTAAAGCTTTTGAATTCTCCTTCATATCTGAATGAGATCCTTGCTGGATACAGTAATCTATGTTGTAGGTTATTCTCTTTCATTACTTTCAGTACGTCCTGCCATTCCCTTCTGGCCTGGAGGGTTTCTATTGATAGATCAGCTGTTATCCTTATGGGAATCCCTTTGTGTGTTATTTGTTGTTTCTCCCTTGCTGCTTTTAATATTTGTTCTTTGTGTTTGATCTTTGTTAATTTGATTAATATGTGTCTTGGGGTGTTTTGCCTTGGGTTTATCCTGTTTGGGACTCTCTGGGTTTCTTGGACTTGGGTGGCTATTTCCTTCCCCATTTTAGGGAAGTTTTCATCTATTATCTCCTCGAGTATTTTCTCATGGCCTTTCTTTTTGTCTTCTTCTTCTGGAACTCCTATGATTCGAATGTTGGGGTGTTTCACAGTGTCCCAGAGGTCCCTGAGGTTGTCCTCATTTCTTTTGATCCTTTTTTCTTTTTTCCTCTCTGCTTCATTTATTTCCACCATTTTATCTTCTACCTCACTTATCCTATCTTCTGCCTCCGTTATTCTACTCTTGGTTCCCTCCAAAGTGTTTTTGATCTCATTCATTGCATTATTCATTTGTAATTGACTCTTTTTTATTTCTTCTAGGTCTTTATTAAACAGTTCTTGAATCTTTTCAATCTTTGTTTCCAGGCTATTTATCTGTAACTCCATTTTGTTTTCAAGATTTTGGATCATTTTTATTATCATTATTCTAAATTCTTTTTCAGGTAGATTCCCTATCTCCTCCTCTTTTGTTTGACTTGGTGGGCATTTTTCATGTTCCTTTACCTGTTGGGTATTTCTTTGCCTTTTCATCTTGTTTAGATTGCTGTATCTGGAGTGGGCTTTCTGTATTCTGGAGGTCTGTGGTTCCTTTTTGTTGTGGAGGATTAACCCAGTGGGTGGGGTTAGACGATTGGCTTGTCAAGATTTCCTGGTTAGGGAAGCTTGCGTCAGTGTTCTGGTGCGTGGAACTTGATTTCTTCTCTTTGGAGAGCAATGGAGTGCCCAGTAATGAGTTTTGAGATGGGTCTATGTGTTAGGTGTGACCTTGGGCAGCCTGTATGTTGATGTTCAGGGCTATGTTCCTGCGTTGCTGGAGAATTTGCGTGGTATGTCTTGCTCTAAAACTTATTGGCTCTTGGGTGGTGGTTGGTTTCAGTGTAGGTATGGAGGCTTTTGGACAGTCACTTATTACTTAAAGTTCCATGTAGTCAGGAGTTTTCTGGTGTTCTCAGGTTTTGGGCTTAAGTCTCCTGCCTCTGGATTTCAGTTTTATTCTTCCTGTAGTCTCAGGACTTCTCCAACTATACAGCCCTGATAAGAAAACTTCTAGGTTAATGGTAAAAGATTCTCCCCCGTTAGGGACACCCAGAGAGGTTCACAGAGTCACATGAAGAAGAGGAGAGGGAGGAGGGAGATAGAGATGAACAGGAGGAGAAAAAGGGGGACTCAAGAGGAGAGAGACAGATCTACGCAGCTGTCTGTTCCCAGAGTGTTCTCCGTAGCCCAGTCACCTACAAAGATTCACAGAATTGGATTGGGAAGAGAAGGGGAAAGGAGGAAATAGAGGTGTTCTGAGGTAGAAAACAGAGAGTCAAGATTGGGAGAGAATAATCTTCGGTTTAAAAATAGGGCTTCTCTTCTTTTTTGTTTTTTTTTTTTGGTAAGGTTATAGTGTATTGAAAATGAAAATTAAGGAGTAGTAGAGGAGTAGTAGAGGACTTTAAAAGAAATAAGAGAAAAAGAAAAATAGAAAATAGAAGAGAAAAAGGAAAGAAAAAAAGGAAAAAAAAAAGAAAGAAAAAGAAAAAAAAAAAAGAAAAAAAAATTTTTTTTTCTTTCCCCCTAATTAAAAAATCATAAAAGTCTATGGTAATGAAAGTTAAGTATTAATGGGGGAGTAATAGGGGATTTTAAAGGAAAATAAAAGAGAAAAAATAAAAAAGAAAAAAAAAAGAAAAAAATTTAAAAAATAAAGAAAAAAAAAGAGAAAAAAGTAAAATTATATCTAGGAGTTTCTCTGGAGCTGTTGCGGTCAGTGTGGGTTCGGCTCAGTTTCAGATAGCTCCTCGTTCCAGCTTACGCTTCTCGATATCTACAGGCTCCTCCGGTGTAGACAATGTTACCTAGAGGGATATTAATCTGTTGCACCAGTCCCTTCTGAAGCGGTACCCTTTGTTTATTTGGCTTCTGTTTGCCGGTCTCTTTAGAACCTCATTTCCGCCCTGACACAGGCGGGCGGAGGTGGACCCTTATTCAGGTAGCTAGTTCCGTAGCTCTGCGCGGAGGGGCTTGCGCTGCCGGGAGAGGCTGGCGCTGTGGGGACAGGCTTGCGCCGCAGGGGTGGGCTGGGGCTGCCGGGAGGGGCTGACGCTGCTCTCTCCGTCTGCGCTGCTCAGGCTCCCTGCTGTTCTATATGGAGCGCGCCCCGCGCTGCGCGAGGTTCCAGCCCTCGGGTGTTCCACAAAAGCGCAGAAGGAAAAGCTGCGCCTGCTCTCTGTGCCTTCCCTGTCAGAGCGGTCCAGGCAGCCAGGGGCTTGGTGGGCGCACTCTCCCCAGGTGTGGCACGCCCACTCCCTTCCGCGGACCCAGTCTCAGTTTCTGCTGGCGCCAGTCGGGTGCACGCGCCTTCTGCCCTCCGTGTCCCCAGCCCCAGTCCCCGCCCGCGCCCGTCGGGTGCCTGCGCCCTGTGTCTCGCCGCGACCTTCCCCTCCCCCCTGCCTCCTGCCTCCTGCGGGGCTGGGCCGGTCTGCAGCCTGCGAGCTCCTCTCTGGACCCTCTCGGTCTCTTTGTTCTGCGAACGGCCGGCAGTGTGTTCGGGCCGGTTAATTTACTCTCTCTCTTTCGGTCTCCCACAGTTCAAGTTGGCAACTCACAGAAGCTCCCTCCAATTGTCCTCAGGGCACTCAGGCCCGGACCCTACCCCAAGCAATGCCGCCTAAGAGCTCCCGGGCCGGATCTCCGTCCTTAGCTCTTCTGCCTCACTTTTTATCTTTTTTTTAATTTTTTTTAATTTTTATTATTATTTTTTTTCCAGTGGGTTTTGTCATACATTGATATGAATCAGACATGGATTTACATGTATTCCCAATCCCGATCCCCGCTCCCACCTCCCTCTCCACCCGATTCCTCTGACTTTTTATCTTTTATATTTTGTCCTACATCCTTTCAAAGACAATGGGCTGCTTTTCTGGGCACCTGATGACCTCAGCTAGCGATCAGAAGTTGTTTTGCGAAGTTTGCTCTTCGTTCAGTTATTCTTTTGATGAATCTGTAGGAGAGAAAGTGGTCTCCCCGTCCTAATCCTCCGCCATCGTGGCTCCTCCCTCTTCATGTTTTTGAATACCGCTTCATGCTCCTCCTATTTTTCAGACCATTGCCTGCTCCTCATGTTTTTCACACCTGTGGAAGCTCTTCATATTTTTCACACCTTTTCAGGCTCTTCATGATTTTCACAACCGCTTGAGCCTCCTCCTATTTTTCAGACCATTTCATGCTCCACATATTTTTGACACCTTTTGAAGCTCTTCATATTTTTCACAGCTTTGCAGGCTCTTCATGTTTTCAAAACCGTTTCATGCTCCTCATATTTTTGACACCTTTTGAAGCTCTTCATATTTTTCACACCTTTTCAGGCTCTTCATTTTTTTCAACACCACTTCATGCTTCTCCTAATTTTCAGACCGTTTCATGCTCCTCATATATTTGACACCTTTTGAAGCTCTTCATATTTTTCACACCTTTTCAGTCTCTTCATGTTTTTCAACACCACTTCATGCTCCTCCTATTATTCAGACCGTTTCATGCTCCTCATATTTTTGAAACCTTTTGAAGCTCTTCATATTTTTCACACGTTTTCAGGCTCTTCATGTTTTTGAACACCGTTTCATGCTCCTAATATTTTTCAGACCGTTTCATGCTCCTCATATATTTGACACCTTTTGAAGCTCTTCATATTTTTCACACCTTTTCAGTCTCTTCATGTTTTTCAACACCACTTCATGCTCCTCCTATTATTCAGACCGTTTCATGCTCCTCATATATCTGACACCTTTTGAAGCTGTTCATATTTTTCACACCTTTTCAGTCTCTTCATGTTTTTCAACACCACTTCATGCTCCTCCTATTTTTCAGACCATTTCATGCTCCTCATATGTTTGACACCATTTGAAGCTCTTCATATTTTTCACATCTTTTCAGACTCTTCATATTTTTCAACACCGCTTCAAGCTCCTCCTATGTTCCACACCGTTTCATGCTCCTCATAGTTTTCGCACCTTTTCAAGCTATTCATATTTTTCACACCTTTTCACGTTCTTCATGTTTTTCAACACCGCTTCATGCTGCTCCTATTTTTCAGACCGTTTCATGTTCCTCATGTATTTCACTCCTTTTGAAGCTCTTCATATTTTTCACACCTTTTCAGGCTCTTTATGTTTTTGAACACCGTTTCATGCTCCCCTATTTTTCAGACCATTTCATGCTCCTCATATTTTTGACACCTTTTGAAGCTCTTCATATTTTTCAGACATTTTCAGACTCATCATGTTTTTCAACAACGCTTCATGCTCCTCCTATTTTTCAGACCGTTTCATGCTCCTCATGTTTTTACACCTTTTGAAGCTTTTCATATTTTTCACACCTTTTCAGGCTCTTCATGTTGTTAAACACCGCCTCAAGCTCCTCCTATTTCTCAGACCGTTTCTTGCTCCTCATGTATTTCAAACATTTTGAAGCTCTTCATATTTTTCACACCTTTTCAGGCTCTTCATGTTTTTCAACACCGCTTCATGCTCCTCTTCTTTTTCAGACCGTTTCATGCTCCTCATATTTTTGACATCTTTTGAAGCTCTTCATATTTTTCACACCTTTTCAAACTCTTCATGTTTTTCACACCGCTTCATGCTCCTCCTATTTTTCAGACCGTTTCATGCTCATCTCATTTTTGACACCTTTTGAAGCTCTTCATATTTTTCACACCTTTTGAAGCTCTTCATATTTTTCACACGTTTTCAGGCTCTTCATGTTTTTCAACACCGCTTCATGCTCCTCCTATTTTTCAGACCGTTTCTTGCTCCTCATATTTTTCACACGTTTTGAAGCTCTTCCTATTTTTCAAACCTTTTCAGGATCTTCATGTTTGTGAACACCATTTCATGCTCCTCCTATTTTTCAGACCGTTTCATGCTCCTCATATTTTTCACAGCTTTTGAAGGTCTTCATATATTTCACACCTTTTCAGGCTCTTCATGTTTTTCAACACCACTTCTTGTTCCTCCAATTATTCAGACCGTTTCATGCTCATCTCATTTTTGACACCTTTTGAAGCTCTTCATATTTATCACACCTTTTCAGGCTCTTCATGTTTTTGAAAACAGCTTCATGCTCCTCCTATTTTTCAGACCGTTTCATGCTCCTCATATTTTTACACCTTTTGAAGGTCTTCATATATTTCACACCTTTTCAGGCTCTTCATGTTTTTCAACACCACTTCTTGTTCCTCCAATTATTCAGACCGTTTCATGCTCATCTCATTTTTGACACCTTTTGAAGCTCTTCATATTTTTCACAGCTTTTGAAGCTCTTCATATTTATCACACCTTTTCAGGCTCTTCATGTTTTTCAACACCACTTCTTGTTCCTCCAATTATTCAGACCGTTTCATGCTCATCTCATTTTTGACACCTTTTGAAGCTCTTCATATTTTTCACAGCTTTTGAAGCTCTTCATATTTATCACACCTTTTCAGGCTCTTCATGTTTTTCAACACCGCTTCATGATCTTCCTGTTTTTCAGACCGTTTCTTGCTCCTCATAATTTTCACACCTTTTGAAGCTCTTCATATTTTTCTCACCTTTTCAGGCTCTTCTTGTATTTCAACACCACTTCATGCTCCTCCTATTTTTCAGACCGTTTCATGTTCCTCATATTTCTGACACCTTTTGGCTCTTCATATTTTTCAAACCTTTTCAGGCTCTTAATGTTTTTCATCACCGCTTCATGCTCCTCCTATTTTTCAGACCGTTCATGCTCCTCATATTTTTGACACCTTTTGAAGCTCTGCATATTTTTCACCACATTTCAGGCTCTTCATTTTTTTGAACACCACTTCATGCTGCTCCTATTTTTCAGACCGTTTCATGCTCCTCATATATTTCACATCTTTTGAAGCTCTTCATATTTTTCACACATTTTCATGCTCTTCATATTTTTCAGACCGTTCATGCTCCTCATATTTTTGACACCTTTTGAAGCTCTGCATATTTTTCACCACATTTCAGGCTCTTCATGTTTTTCAACACCGCTTCATGCTCCTCCTATTTTTCAGACCGTTTCATGCTCCTCATATTTTTGACACCTTTAGAAGTTATTCATATTTTTAACACCTTTCAGGCACTTCATGTTTTTCAACACCGCTTCATGCTCCTCCTATTTTTCAGAGTGTTTCATGCTCCTCATATTTTGACAGCTTTTGAGTCTCCTCATACTTTTCACACCTTTGGAAGCTCTTCATATTTTTCACAGCTTTTCAGGCTCTTCATATTTTTGAACACTGCTTCATGCTCCTTCTATTTTTCAGACCATGTCATGAACCTCATTTTTTTGACACCTTTTGAAGCTCTTCCTATTTTCCACACCTTTTCAGGCTCTCCATGTTTTTCCACACCATTTCATGCTCCTCCTATTTTTCGTACCGTTTCATGCTCCTCCTATTTTTCAGACCGTTTCATGCTCCTCATGTATTTCAAACCTTTTGAAGCTCTTCATATTTTTCACACCTTTTCAGGCTCTTCATGTTTTTGAACACCGTTTCATGCTCCTCCTATTTTTCAGACTGTTTCAGGCTCCTCATATTTTTGACACCTTTTGAATTTCCTGATATATTTCACACCTTTTCAGGCTCTTCATGTTTTTCAACACCACTTCATGCTCCTCCTATTTTTCGTACCGTTTCATGCTCCTTCTGTTTTTCAGATGATTTCATGCTCCTCATATATTTGACACCTTATGAAGCTCTTCATATTTTTCACACCTTTTCAGGCTCTTCATGTTTTTCAACACTTTTTCATACTCCTCATATTATTCAGACCGTTTCATGCTCCTCATATTTTAGACAAATTTTGAAGCTCTTCCTATTTTTGAAACCTTTTTAGGCTCTTCACGTTTTGAACACCGATTCATGCTCCTCCTATATTTCAGACCGTATCATTCTCCTCATATTTTTGACACCTTTTGAAGCTCTTCATATATTTCACACCTTTTCAGGCTCTTCATGTTTTCAACACCGCTTCATGCTCCTCCTCATTTTCAAAGCGTTTCATGCTCCTCATATTTTTGACACCTTTTGAATCTCTTCATATGTTTAACACCTTTTCAGGTCTTCATGTTTTGGAACACCGTTTCATGCTCCTCCAATATTTCATCCCGTTTCATGCTCCTCATATTTTTGACACTTTTTGAAGCTCTTCATATTTTTCACACCTTTTCAGGCTCTTCAATTTTTTCAACACCGCTTCATGCTCCTCCTCATTTTCAGAGCGTTTCATGCTCCTCATATTTTTGACACCTTTTGAATCTCTTCATATGTTAATACCTTTTCAGGCTCTTCATGTTTTTGAACACCGTTTCATGCTCCTCCTATTTTTCAGACCATTTCATGCCCGTCATATTTTTGACACCTTATGAAGCTCTTCATATTTTTCACACCTTTTCAGGCTCTTCATGTTTTGGAACACCGTTTCATGCTCCTCCTATTTTTCAGAGCGGTTCATGCTCCTCATATTTTGACACCCTTTGATGCTCTTCATATATTTCACACCTTTTCAGGTTCTTCATGTTTTCAACACCGCTTCATGCTCCTCCTCATTTTCAAAGCGTTTCATGCTCCTCATATTTTTGACACCTTTTGAATCTCTTCATATGTTTAACACCTTTTCAGGTCTTCATGTTTTGGAACACCGTTTCATGCTCCTCCAATATTTCATCCCGTTTCATGCTCCTCATATTTTTGACACTTTTTGAAGCTCTTCATATTTTTCACACCTTTTCAGGCTCTTCAAGTTTTTCAACACCGCTTCATGCTCCTCCTATTTTTCAGACCGTTTCATTCTCCTCATATTTTTCACACCTTTTGAAGCTCTTCATATTTTTCACACCTTTTGAAGCTCTTCATATTTTTCACACCATTTCAGTCTCTTCATGTATTTCAACACCTTTCATGCTCCACCTATTTTTCTTACCGTTTCTTGCTCCTCATATATTTTACACTTTTTGAAGCTCTTCATATTTTTCACACCTTTTGAAGCTCTTCATATTTTTCACACGTTTTCAGTCTCTTCATGTTTTTGAACACCATTTCATGCTCCGCCTATTTTTCAGACCGGTTCATGCTCCTCATATTTTTGAAACCTTTTGAAACTCTTCATATTTTTCACACCTTTTCAGGCACTTCATGTTTTTCAACAAAACATCTTGCTCCTCCTGATTTTCAGACCGTTTCATGCTCCTCATATTTTTGACACCTTTTGAAGCTCTTCATATTTTTCAGACATTTTCATGCTCTTCATGTTTTTGAACACCTTTTCAAGCTCCTCATATTTTTGACACCTTTTTAAGCTCTTCATATTTTTCACACCTTTTTAGGCTGTTCATGTTTTTGAACACCATTTCATGCTCCTTCTGTTTTTCAGATGATTTCATGCTCCTCATATATTTGACACCTTATGAAGCTCTTCATATTTTTCACACCTTTTCAGGCTCTTCATGTTTTGGAACACCGTTTCATGCTCCTCCTATATTTCATCCTGTTTCATGCTCCTCATATTTTTGACACTTTTTGAAACTCTTCATATTTTTCACACCTTTTCAGGTTCTTCATGTTTTTCATCACCGTTTCATGCTCCTCCTATTTATCAGACCGTTTCATGCTCCTCATATTTTGACACCCTTGGATGCTCTCCTTATTTTTCACACCTTTTCAGGCTCTTCATGTTTTTAAACAACACTTCTTGCTCCGCCTATTTTTCAGACCATTTCATGCTCCTCATATTTTTGACACCTTTTGAAGCTCTTCATATATTACACACATTTTCAGGCTCTTCAAAATTTTCAACACCGCTTCAAGCTCCTCCTATTTTTCAGACCGTTTCATGCTCCTCGTATTTTTGACACCTTTTGAAGCTCTTCATATTTTTCACACCTTTTCATGCTCTTCATGTTTTTGAACACCTTTTCAAGCTCCTCGTATTTTTGACAGGTTTTATAGCTCTTCATATTTTTCAAACATTTTCATCCACTTCATGTTTTTCAACAACGTTTCATGCTCGTCCTATTTTTCAGACAGTTTCATCCTTCTCATATTTTTTACACCGTTTCATGTTCCTCTTACTTTTCAGACCGTTTCTTTCTTCTCCTATTTTTGATAGTTTTGAGGCTATTCATATTTATCACACCTTTTCATGCTCTTCACTTTTTTTCAACACCGTTTCATTCTCTTCATATTTTTCAGACCAATTCATGCTTCTCAAATTTTGACACATTTTGAAGATCTTCATATTTTTCACACCTTTTCATGCCCGTCATGTTTTTCAACACAGTTTCACACTCCTCATATTTTTGACACCTTTTGAAGCTCTTCATATTTTTCACACCTTCGCAGGCTCCTCATGTTTTTCAACACCATCTCATGCTGCTCCTATATTTCAGACCGTTTCATGCTCCTCATATTTTTGACACCTTTTGAAGCTCTTCCTATTTTTCACACCTTTTCATGCTTCTCATGTTTTTCAACACGGCTTCATGCTCCTCCTGTTTTTCAGACCGTTTCATGCTCCTCATATTTTTGACACCTTTTGAAGCTCTTCATATTTTTCACACCTTCTGAAGCTCTTCATATTTTTCACACCTTTTGAAGCTCTTCATATTTTTCACAGCTTTTGAAGCTCTTCATATTTTTCACACGTTTTCAGGCTCTTCATGTTTTTCAACACCGCTTCATGCTCCTCCTATTTTTCAGACTGTTTCATACTCCTCTTATTTTTGACACCTTTTGAAGCTCTCATATTTTTCACACCTTTTCAGGCTCTTCATGTTTTTGAACAGCGTTTCATGCTCCTCCAATTTTTCAGACCGTTTCATTCTCCTCATATTTTTGACACCTTTTGTAGCTCTTCATATTTTTCACATTTCATGCTCTTCATGTTTTTGAACATCACTTCATGCTGCTCCTATTTTTCAGACCGTTTCATGCTCCTCCTATTTTTCAGACCGTTTCATGCTCCTCATATTTTTGACACCTTTTGAATTTCTTCATATATTTCACACCTTTTCAGGCTCTTCATGTTTTTCAACACCACTTCATGCTCCTCCTATTTTTCAGAGTGTTTCATGCTCATATCATTTTTGACACCTTTTGAAGCTCTTCATATTTTACACACCTTTGGAAGCTCTTCATATTTTTCACACCTTTTCAGGGTCTTCATATTTTTAAACACCGCTTCATGCTCCTTCTATTTGTCAGACCATGTCATGAACCTCATTTTTTTGACACCTTTTGAAGCTCTTCCTATTTTTCACACCTTTTGAGGCTCTCCATGTTTTCCCACACCTTTTCATGCTCCTCCTATTTTTCAGACCGTTTCATGCTCCTCCTATTTTTCAGACCGTTTCATGCTCCTCGTATTTTTGACACCTTTTGAATTTCTTCATATATTTCACACCTTTTCAGGCTCTTCATGTTTTTCAACACCACTTCATGCTCCTCCTATTTTTCAGACCGTTTCATGCTCATATCATTTTTGACACCTTTTGAAGCTCTTCATATTTTTCACAGCTTTTGAAGCTCTTCATATTTTTCACACGTTTTCAGGCTCTTCATGTTTTTCAACACCGCTTCATGCTCCTCCTATTTTTCAGACCGTTTCATGATCCGCATATTTTTCAGACCGTTCCATGCTGCTCATATTTTGACACCCTTTGATGATCTCCTTATTTTTCACACCTTTTCATGCACTTCATGTTTTTCAACACCGTTTCATGCTCCTCCTGTATTTCAGACCGTTTCATGCTCCTCGTATTTTTCAGACCGTTTCATGCTCCTCATATTTTGATACCCTTTGATGCTCTCCTTATTTTTCACACCTTTTCATGCACTTCATGTTTTTCAACACCGCTTCATGCTCCTCCTGTTTTTCAGACCGTTTCATGCTCCTCATATTTTTGACACCTTTTGAAGCTCTTCATATTTTTCACACCTTTTCAGGCTCTTCATGTTTTCAACACCATTTCATGCTCCTCCTATTTTTCAGATTGTTTCATGGTTCTCATATTTTTGAGACCATTTGAAACTCTTTATATTTTTCACACCTTTTCAGGCTCTTCATGTTTTTCAACACCGTTTCATGCTCCTCCAATTTTTCAGACCGTTCCATGCTCCTCATATTTTTGACACCTTTTGAAGCTCTTCATATTTTCACACCTTTTCAGGCTCTTCATGTTTTTAAACAACACTTCATGCTCCTCCTATTTTTGAGACCGTTCCATGCTCCTCATATTTTTGACACCTTTAGAAGCTCTTCCTATTTTTCACACCTTTTCAGGCTCTCCATGTTTTTCAACACCTCTTCATGCTCCTCTTGTTTTTCAGACCGTTTCATGCTCCTCATATTTTTGACACGTTTTGAAGCTCTTCATATTTTTCACACCTTTTCAAGCTCTTCATATTTTTCACACCTTTTCAGGCTCTTATGTTTTTCAACACAACTTCATGCTCCTCCTATTTTTCAGACAGTTTCATGCTCCTCATATTTTTGGCACGTTTTGAAGCTCTTCATATTTTTCACACCTTTTCAGGCTCTTCATGTTTTTCAACAAAACTTCATGTTCCTCCTATTTTTCAGACCGTTTCATGCTCCTCGTATTTTTGACACCTTTTAAGCACTTCATATTTTTCAGACATTGTCATGCTCCTCATGTTTTTGAACACCTTTTTAAGCTCCTCATATTTTAGACACCTTTTTAAGCTCTTCATATTTTTCACACCTTCTCAGGCTCTTCATGTTTTTGAACACCTTTTCAAGCTCCTCATACTTTGACACCTTTTGAAGCTCTTCTTAGTTTTCACACCTTTTCAGGCTCTTCATGTTTTTGAACACTGTTTCATGCTCCTCCTATTTTTCAGACCATTTCATGCCCCTCATATATTTTGACACCTTATGAAGCTCTTCATATTTTTCACACCTTTTCAGGCTCTTCATGTTTTGGAACACCGTTTCATGCTCCTCCTATATTTCATCCCGTTTCATGCTCCTCATATTTTTGACACTTTTTGAAGCTCTTCATATTTTTCACACCTTTTTCAGGTTCTTCATGTTTTTCAACACCGTTTCATGCTCCTCCTATTTTTCAGACCGTTTCATGCTCCTCATATTTTGACACCCTTTGATGCTCTCCTTATTTTTCACACCTTTTCAGGCTCTTCATGTTTTTAAACAACACTTCATGCTCCACCTATTTTTCAGACCATTTCATGCTCCTCATATTTTTGACACCTTTTGAAGCTCTTCATATATTACACACATTTTCAGGCTCTTCAAAATTTTCAACACCGCTTCAAGCTCCTCCTATTTTTTAGACCGTTTCATGCTCCTCGTATTTTTGACACCTTTTGAAGCTCTTCATATTTTTCACACCTTTTCATGCTCTTCATGTTTTTGAACACCTTTTCTAGCTCCTCGTATTTTTGACAGGTTTTATAGCTCTTCATATTTTTCAAACATTTTCATCCACTTCATGTTTTTCAACAACGTTTCACGCTCGTCCTATTATTCAGACAGTCTCATCCTTCTCATATTTTTAACACCGTTTCATGTTCCTCTTATTTTTCAGACCGTTTCATTCTTCTCCTATTTTTGACAGCTTTTGAAGCTATTCATATTTATCACACCTTTTCATGCTCTTCACTTTTTTTCAACACCGTTTCATTCTCCTCATATTTTTCAGACCAATTCATGCTTCTCAAATTTTGACACATTTTGAAGATCTTCATATTTTTCACACCTTTTCATGCCCGTCATGTTTTTCAACACAGTTTCACACTCCTCATATTTTTGACACGTTTTGAAGCTCTTCATATTTTTCACACCTTCGCAGGCTCTTCATGTTTTTCAACACCATTTCATGCTGCTCCTATATTTCAGACCGTTTCATGCTCCTCATATTTTTGACACCTTTTGAAGCTCTTCCTATTTTTCACACCTTTTCATGCTTCTCATGTTTTTCAACACCGCTTCATGCTCCTCCTGTTTTTCAGACCGTTTCATGCTCCTCATATTTTTGACACCTTTTGAAGCTCTTCATATTTTTCACAGCTTTTGAAGCTCTTCATATTTTTCACACGTTTTCAGGCTCTTCATGTTTTTCAACACCGCTTCATGCTCCTCCTATTTTTCAGACTGTTTCATGCTCCTCTTATTTTTGACACCTTTTGAAGCTCTCATATTTTTCACACCTTTTCAGGCTCTTCATGTTTTTGAACAACGTTTCATGCTCCTCCAATTTTTCAGACCGTTTCATTCTCCTCATATTTTTGACACCTTTTGAAGCTCTTCATATTTTTCACAACATTTCATGCTCTTCATGTTTTTGAAAACCGTTTCATGCTCCTCCTATTTTTCAGACCGTTTCATGCTCCTCATATTTTTGACACCTAATGAAGCTCTTCATATTTTTCACACCTTTTGAGGTTCTCCATGTTTTTGAACACCACTTCATTCTCCTACTATTTTTCAGACCGTTTCATGCTCCTCCTATTTTTCAGACCGTTTCTTGCTCCTCATATTTTTGACATCTTTTGAAGCTCTTCATATTTTTCACCCTTTTTCAGGCTCTTCATGTTTTTCAACACCGCTTCATGCTCCTCCTATTTTTCAGACTGTTTCATGCTCCTCTTATTTTTGACACCTTTTGAAGCTCTCATATTTTTCACACCTTTTCAGGCTCTTCATGTTTTTGAACAACGTTTCATGCTCCTCCAATTTTTCAGACCGTTTCATTCTCCTCATATTTTTGACACTTTTTGAAGCTCTTCATATTTTTCACAACATTTCATGCTCTTCATGTTTTTGAAAACCGTTTCATGCTCCTCCTATTTTTCAGACCATTTCATGCTCCTCATATTTTTGACACCTTTTGAAGCTCTTCATATATTACACACATTTTCAGGCTCTTCAAAATTTTCAACACCGCTTCAAGCTCCTCCTATTTTTCAGACAGTTTCATGCTCCTCGTATTTTTGACACCTTTTGAAGCTCTTCATATTTTTCACACCTTTTCATGCTCTTCATGTTTTTGAACACCTTTTCAAGCTCCTCGTATTTTTGACAGGTTTTATAGCTCTTCATATTTTTCAAACATTTTCATCCACTTCATGTTTTTCAACAACGTTTCACGCTCGTCCTATTATTCAGAGAGTCTCATCCTTCTCATATTTTTCACACCGTTTCATGTTCCTCTTTCTTTTCAGACCGTTTCATTCTTCTCCTATTTTTGACAGCTTTTGAAGCTATTCATATTTATCACACCTTTTCATGCTCTTCACTTTTTTTCAACACCGTTTCATTCTCCTCATATTTTTCAGACCAATTCATGCTTCTCAAATTTTGACACATTTTGAAGATCTTCATATTTTTCACACCTTTTCATGCCCGTCATGTTTTTCAACACAGTTTCACACTCCTCATATTTTTGACACTTTTTGAAGCTCTTCATATTTTTCACACCTTCGCAGGCTCCTCATGTTTTTCAACACCATCTCATGCTGCTCCTATATTTCAGACCGTTTCATGCTCCTCATATTTTTGACACCTTTTGAAGCTCTTCCTATTTTTCACACCTTTTCATGCTTCTCATGTTTTTCAACACCGCTTCATGCTCCTCCTGTTTTTCAGACCGTTTCATGCTCCTCATATTTTTGACACCTTTTGAAGCTCTTCATATTTTTCACACCTTTTGAAGCTCTTCATATTTTTCACACCTTTTGAAGCTCTTCATATTTTTCACAGCTTTTGAAGCTCTCATATTTTTCACCCTTTTTCAGGCTCTTCATGTTTTTCAACACCGCTTCATGCTCCTCCTATTTTTCAGACTGTTTCATGCTCCTCTTATTTTTGACACCTTTTGAAGCTCTCATATTTTTCACACCTTTTCAGGCTCTTCATGTTTTTGAACAACGTTTCATGCTCCTCCAATTTTTCAGACCGTTTCATTCTCCTCATATTTTTGACACCTTTTGAAGCTCTTCATATTTTTCACAACATTTCATGCTCTTCATGTTTTTGAAAACCGTTTCATGCTCCTCCTATTTTTCAGACCGTTTCATGCTCCTCATATTTTTGACACCTAATGAAGCTCTTCATATTTTTCACACCTTTTGAGGTTCTCCATGTTTTTGAAAACCGTTTCATGCTCCTCCTATTTTTCAGACCGTTTCATGCTCCTCCTATTTTTCAGACCGTTTCTTGCTCCTCATATTTTTGACATCTTTTGAAGCTCTTCATATTTTTCACCCTTTTTCAGGCTCTTCATGTTTTTCAACACCGCTTCATGCTCCTCCTATTTTTCAGACTGTTTCATGCTCCTCTTATTTTTGACACCTTTTGAACCTCTCATATTTTTCACACCTTTTCAGGCTCTTCAGGTTTTTGAACAACGTTTCATGCTCCTCCAATTTTTCAGACCGTTTCATTCTCCTCATATTTTTGAAACCTTTTGAAGCTCTTCATATTTTTCACAACATTTCATGCTCTTCATGTTTTTGAAAACCGTTTCATGCTCCTCCTATTTTTCAGACCGTTTCATGCTCCTCCTATTTTTCAGACCGTTTCTTGCTCCTCATATTTTTGACATCTTTTGAAGCTCTTCATATTTTTCACCCTTTTTCAGGCTCTTCATGTTTTTCAACACCGCTTCATGCTCCTCCTATTTTTCAGACTGTTTCATGCTCCTCTTATTTTTGACACCTTTTCAAGCTCTCATATTTTTCACACCTTTTCAGGCTCTTCATGTTTTTGAACAACGTTTCATGCTCCTCCAATTTTTCAGACCGTTTCATTCTCCTCATATTTTTGACACCTTTTGAAGCTCTTCATATTTTTCACAACATTTCATGCTCTTCATGTTTTTGAAAACCGTTTCATGCTCCTCCTATTTTTCAGACCGTTTCATGCTCCTCATATTTTTGACACCTAATGAAGCTCTTCATATTTTTCACACCTTTTGAGGTTCTCCATGTTTTTGAACACCACTTCATTCTCCTACTATTTTTCAGACCGTTTCATGCTCCTCCTATTTTTCAGACCGTTTCTTGCTCCTCATATTTTTGACATCTTTTGAAGCTCTTCATATTTTTCACCCTTTTTCAGGCTCTTCATGTTTTTCAACACCGCTTCATGCTCCTCCTGTTTTTCAGACCGTTTCATGCTCCTCATTTATTTCACAACTTTTGAACCTCTTCATATTTTTCACACCTTTTCAGACTCTTCTTTTTTTTGAACACCGTTTCATGCCGCTCCTATTTTTCAGACCGTTTCATACTACTCATATTTTTGACACCTTTTGAAGCTCTTCATATTTTTCACACCTTTTCAGGCTCTTCATGTTTTTGAACAACGTTTCATGCTCCTCCAATTTTTCAGACCGTTTCATTCTCCTCATATTTTTGACACTTTTTGAAGCTCTTCATATTTTTCACAACATTTCATGCTCTTCATGTTTTTGAAAACCGTTTCATGCTCCTCCTATTTTTCAGACCATTTCATGCTCCTCATATTTTTGACACCTTTTGAAGCTCTTCATATATTACACACATTTTCAGGCTCTTCAAAATTTTCAACACCGCTTCAAGCTCCTCCTATTTTTCAGACCGTTTCATGCTCCTCGTATTTTTGACACCTTTTGAAGCTCTTCATATTTTTCACACCTTTTCATGCTCTTCTTGTTTTTGAACACCTTTTCAAGCTCCTCGTATTTTTGACAGGTTTTATAGCTCTTCATATTTTTCAAACATTTTCATCCACTTCATGTTTTTCAACAACGTTTCACGCTCGTCCTATTATTCAGAGAGTCTCATCCTTCTCATATTTTTCACACCGTTTCATGTTCCTCTTTCTTTTCAGACCGTTTCATTCTTCTCCTATTTTTGACAGCTTTTGAAGCTATTCATATTTATCACACCTTTTCATGCTCTTCACTTTTTTTCAACACCGTTTCATTCTCCTCATATTTTTCAGACCAATTCATGCTTCTCAAATTTTGACACATTTTGAAGATCTTCATATTTTTCACACCTTTTCATGCCCGTCATGTTTTTCAACACAGTTTCACACTCCTCATATTTTTGACACTTTTTGAAGCTCTTCATATTTTTCACACCTTCGCAGGCTCCTCATGTTTTTCAACACCATCTCATGCTGCTCCTATATTTCAGACCGTTTCATGCTCCTCATATTTTTGGCACCTTTTGAAGCTCTTCCTATTTTTCACACCTTTTCATGCTTCTCATGTTTTTCAACACCGCTTCATGCTCCTCCTGTTTTTCAGACCGTTTCATGCTCCTCATATTTTTGACACCTTTTGAAGCTCTTCATATTTTTCACACCTTTTGAAGCTCTTCATATTTTTCACACCTTTTGAAGCTCTTCATATTTTTCACAGCTTTTGAAGCTCTCATATTTTTCACCCTTTTTCAGGCTCTTCATGTTTTTCAACACCGCTTCATGCTCCTCCTATTTTTCAGACTGTTTCATGCTCCTCTTATTTTTGACACCTTTTGAAGCTCTCATATTTTTCACACCTTTTCAGGCTCTTCATGTTTTTGAACAACGTTTCATGCTCCTCCAATTTTTCAGACCGTTTCATTCTCCTCATATTTTTGACACCTTTTGAAGCTCTTCATATTTTTCACAACATTTCATGCTCTTCATGTTTTTGAAAACCGTTTCATGCTCCTCCTATTTTTCAGACCGTTTCATGCTCCTCATATTTTTGACACCTAATGAAGCTCTTCATATTTTTCACACCTTTTGAGGTTCTCCATGTTTTTGAACACCACTTCATTCTCCTACTATTTTTCAGACCGTTTCATGCTCCTCCTATTTTTCAGACCGTTTCTTGCTCCTCATATTTTTGACATCTTTTGAAGCTCTTCATATTTTTCACCCTTTTTCAGGCTCTTCATGTTTTTCAACACCGCTTCATGCTCCTCCTATTTTTCAGACTGTTTCATGCTCCTCTTATTTTTGACACCTTTTGAAGCTCTCATATTTTTCACACCTTTTCAGGCTCTTCAGGTTTTTGAACAACGTTTCATGCTCCTCCAATTTTTCTGACCGTTTCAGGCTCCTCATATTTTTGACACCTTTTGAAGCTCTTCATATTTTTCACAACATTTCATGCTCTTCATGTTTTTGAAAACCGTTTCATTCTCCTCCTGTTTTTCAGACCGTTTCATCCTACTCATGTATTTCACAAATTTTGAAGCTCTTCATATTTTTCACACCTTTTCAGACTCTTCATGTTTTTCAACACCACTTCATGCTCCTCCTTTTTCCGACCGTTTCATGCTCCTCATATTTTTTAAACCTTTTTACGCTCTTCATATTTTTCAAACCTTTTCAGACTCCTCATGTTTTTCAACACCGCTTCTTGCTCCTCCTATTTTTCAGACCGTTTCATGCTCATCTCATTTTTGACACCTTTTGAAGCTCTTCATATTTTTCACACCTTTTGAAGCTCTTCATATTTTTCACATGATTTCACGCTCTTCATGTTTTTCAACACCGCTTCATGCTCCTCCTCGTTTTCAGCCCGTTTCAAGCTCCTCATGTATTTCACAAATTTTGAAGCTCTTCATATTTTTCACACCTTTTCAGGCTCTTCATGATTTTCAACACCGCTTCATGATCCTCCTATTTTTCAGACGGTTTCGTGCTCCTCATAATTTTCACACCTTTTGAAGCTCTTCATATATTTCACACCTTTTCAGGCTCTTCATGTTTTTCAACACCGCTTCATGATCCTCCTATTTTTCAAACGATTTCGTGCTCCTCATAATTTTCACACCTATTGAAGCTCTTCATATTTTTCACACCTTTTCAGGCTCTTCATGTTTTTTAACACCGCTTCATGATCATCCTATTTTTCAAACGGTTTCGTGCTCCTCATAATTTTCACACCTTTTGAAGCTCTTCATATTTTTCACACTTTTTCAGGCTCTTCATGTTTTTCAACACCACTTCATGCTCCTCCTATTTTTTGGAACGTTTCATGCTCTTCATATTTTTGACACGTTTTGAAGCTCTTCATATTTTTCACACCTTTTCAGGCTCTTCATGATTTTCAACACCGCTTCATGATCCTCCTATTTTTCAAATGGTTTCATGCTCCTCATAATTTTCACACCTATTGAAGCTCTTCATATTTTTCACACCTTTTCAGGCTCTTCATGATTTTCAACACCGCTTCATGATCCTCCTATTTTTCAAGCGGTTTCATGCTCCTCATAATTTTCACACCTATTGAAGCTCTTCATATTTTTCACACCTTTTCAGGCTCTTCATATTTTTCAGCACCGTTTCATGCTCCTCCTATTTTTCAGACCGTTTCATGCTCCTCATATATTTGATAGCTTTTGAAGCTCTTCATATTTTTCACAGCTTTTCAGGCTCTTCATATTTTTCAACACCACTTCATGCTCCTCCTATTTTTCGGAACGTTTCATGCTCCTCATATTTTTGACACGTTTTGAAGCTCTTCATATTTTTCACACCTTTTCAGGCTCTTCATGATTTTCAACAACGCTTCATTCTCCTCCTGTTTTTCAGATCGTTTCATCCTACTCATGTATTTCACAAATTTTGAAGCTCTTCATATTTTTCACACATTTTCAGGCTCTTCATGTTTTTCAACACTGCTTCATGATCCTCCTATTTTTCAAACGGTTTCGTGCTCCTCATAATTTTCACACCTATTGAAGCTCTTCATATTTTTCACATCTTTTCAGGCTCTTCATGTTTTTCAACACCACTTCATGCTCCTCCTATTTTTCAGACCGTTTCATGCTCATCTCATTTTTGACACTTTTTGAAGCTCTTCATATATTTCACACCTTTTCAAGCTCTTCATATTTTCCACACCTTTTCAGGCTCTTCATGTTTTTCAACACCACTTCATGCTCCTCCTTTTTTCCGACCGTTTCATGCTCCTCATATTTTTTAAACCTTTTGACGCTCTTCATATTTTTCAAACCTTTTCAGACTCCTCATGTTTTTCAACACCGCTTCTTGCTCCTCCTATTTTTCAGACCGTTTCATGGTCCTCATATTTTTCACGCCTTTTGAAGCTCTTCATATTTTTCACACCTTTTCAGACTCTTCATGTTTTTCAACATTACTTCATGCTCCTCCTATTTATCAGACTGTTTCATGCTACTCATATTTTTCACACCTTTTGAAGCTCTTCATATATTTCACACGTTTTCAGGCTCTTCATGTTTTTCAACACCGCTTCATGCTCCTCCTATTTTTCAGACCGTTTAATGCTCCTCATGCATTTCACAACTTTTGAAGCTCTTTATATTTTTAACACCTTTTTAGGCTCTTCAGGGTTTTGAACACCGTTTCATGCTCCTAATATTTTTCAGACCGTTTCCTGCTCCTCATATTTTTGACACCTTTTGAAGCTCTTCATATATTACACACATTTTCAGGCCCTTCATGTTTTTCAACACCACTTCATGTTCCTCCTATTATTCAGACCGTTTCATGCTCATCTCATTTTTGACACCTTTTGAAGCTCTTCATATTTTTCACACCTTTTGAAGCTCATCATATTTTTCACACTTTTTCAGGCTCTTCATGTTGTTCAACACCGCTAAATGCTCCTCCTGTTTTTCAGCACGTTTCAAGCTCCTCAAATATTTCACAAATTTTGAAGCTCTTCATATTTTTCACACGTCAGGCTCTTCATGGTTTTCAACACCGCTTCATGCTCCTCCTGTTTTTCAGACCGTTTCAAGCTCCTCATGTATTTCACAAATTTTGAAGCTCTTCATATTTTTCACACTTTTCAGGCTCTTCATGTTTTTGAACACCGCTTCATGCTCCTCCTGTTTTTCAGACCGATTCATCCTCCTCATGTATTTCACACCTTTTGAAGCTCTTCATATTTTTCACACATTTTCAGGCTCTTCATTTTTTCAACACCGCTTCAGTCTTCTCCTATTTTTCAGACGGTTTCATGCTCTTCATATTTTTGACACCTTTTGAAGCTCTTCATATTTTTCACACCTTTTCAGGCTGTTCATGTTTTTCAACACCACTTCACGTTCCTCCTATTATTCAGACCGTTTCATGCTCATCTCATATTTGACACCTTTGAAGCTCTTCATATTTTGCAAACGTTTTCAGGTCTTCATGATTTTCAACACCGCTTCATGCTCCTCCTATTTTTCAGACCGTTTCATGCTCATATCATTTTTGACACCTTTTGAAGCTCTTCATATTTTTCACACCTTTTGAAGCTCTTCATATTTTTCACACCTTTTCAGGCTCTTCATTTTTTTGAACACCGCTTCATGCTCCTCCTATTTTTCGGAACGTTTCATGCTCCTCATATTTTTGACACGTTTTGAAGCTCTTCATATTTTTCACACCTTTTCAGGCTCTTCATGATTTTCAACAACGCTTCATTCTCCTCCTGTTTTTCAGACCGTTTCATCCTACTCATGTATTTCACAAATTTTGAAGCTCTTCATATTTTTCACACCTTTTCAGACTCTTCATGTTTTTCAACACCACTTCATGCTCCTCCTTTTTCCGACCGTTTCATGCTCCTCATATTTTTTAAACCTTTTTACGCTCTTCATATTTTTCAAACCTTTTCAGACTCCTCATGTTTTTCAACACCGCTTCTTGCTCCTCCTATTTTTCAGACCGTTTCATGCTCATCTCATTTTTGACACCTTTTGAAGCTCTTCATATTTTTCACACCTTTTGAAGCTCTTCATATTTTTCACATGATTTCACGCTCTTCATGTTTTTCAACACCGCTTCATGCTCCTCCTCGTTTTCAGCCCGTTTCAAGCTCCTCATGTATTTCACAAATTTTGAAGCTCTTCATATTTTTCACACCTTTTCAGGCTCTTCATGATTTTCAACACCGCTTCATGATCCTCCTATTTTTCAGACGGTTTCGTGCTCCTCATAATTTTCACACCTTTTGAAGCTCTTCATATATTTCACACATTTTCAGGCTCTTCATGTTTTTCAACACCGCTTCATGATCCTCCTATTTTTCAAACGGTTTCGTGCTCCTCATAATTTTCACACCTATTGAAGCTCTTCATATTTTTCACACCTTTTCAGGCTCTTCATGTTTTTTAACACCGCTTCATGATCCTCCTATTTTTCAAACGGTTTCGTGCTCCTCATAATTTTCACACCTTTTGAAGCTCTTCATATTTTTCACACATTTTCAGGCTCTTCATGTTTTTCAACACCACTTCATGCTCCTCCTATTTTTCGGAACGTTTCATGCTCCTCATATTTTTGACACGTTTTGAAGCTCTTCATATTTTTCACACCTTTTCAGGCTCTTCATGATTTTCAACACCGCTTCATGATCCTCCTATTTTTCAAACGGTTTCGTGCTCCTCATAATTTTCACACCTATTGAAGCTCTTCATATTTTTCACACCTTTTCAGGCTCTTCATATTTTTCAGCACCGTTTCATGCTCCTCCTATTTTTCAGACCGTTTCATGCTCCTCATATATTTGATAGCTTTTGAAGCTCTTCATATTTTTCACAGCTTTTCAGGCTCTTCATATTTTTCAACACCACTTCATGCTCCTCCTATTTTTCGGAACGTTTCATGCTCCTCATATTTTTGACACGTTTTGAAGCTCTTCATATTTTTCACACCTTTTCAGGCTCTTCATGATTTTCAACAACGCTTCATTCTCCTCCTGTTTTTCAGACCGTTTCATCCTCCTCATGTATTTCACAAATTTTGAAGCTCTTCATATTTTTCACACATTTTCAGGCTCTTCATGTTTTTCAACACCGCTTCATGATCCTCCTATTTTTCAAACGGTTTCGTGCTCCTCATAATTTTCACACCTATTGAAGCTCTTCATATTTTTCACATCTTTTCAGGCTCTTCATGTTTTTCAACACCACTTCATGCTCCTCCTATTTTTCAGACCGTTTCATGCTCATCTCATTTTTGACACTTTTTGAAGCTCTTCATATATTTCACACCTTTTCAAGCTCTTCATATTTTCCACACCTTTTCAGGCTCTTCATGTTTTTCAACACCACTTCATGCTCCTCCTTTTTTCCGACCGTTTCATGCTCCTCATATATTTTAAACCTTTTGACGCTCTTCATATTTTTCAAACCTTTTCAGACTCCTCATGTTTTTCAACACCGCTTCTTGCTCCTCCTATTTTTCAGACCGTTTCATGGTCCTCATATTTTTCACGCCTTTTGAAGCTCTTCATATTTTTCACACCTTTTCAGACTCTTCATGTTTTTCAACATTACTTCATGCTTTCCTATTTATCAGACTGTTTCATGCTACTCATATTTTTCACACCTTTTGAAGCTCTTCATATATTTCACACGTTTTCAGGCTCTTCATGTTTTTCAACACCGCTTCATGCTACTCCTATTTTTCAGACGGATTCCTGCTCCTCATAATTTTCACACCTATTGAAGCTCTTCATATTTTTCACATCTTTTCGGGCTCTTCATGTTTTTCAACACCACTTCATGCTCCTCCTATTTTTCAGACCGTTTCATGCTCATCACATTTTTGACACCTTTTGAAGCTCCTCATATTTTTGACACCGTTTGAAGCTCTTAATATTTTGCACACATTTTCAGGCTCTTCATGATTTTCAACAACGCTTCATTCTCCTCCTGTTTTTCAGACCGTTTCATCTGACTCATGTGTTTCACAAATTTTGAAGCTCTTCATATTTTTCACACATTTTCAGGCTCTTCATGTTTTTCAACACTGCTTCATGCTCCTCCTATTTTTCAGACCGTTCATGCTCATCTCATTTTTGACACCTTTTGAAGCTCTTCATATATTTCACACCTTTTCAAGCTCTTCATATTTTTCAAACCTTTTCAGGCTCTTCATGTTTTTCAACAACACTTCATGCTCCTCCTTTTTTCCGACCGTTTCATGCTCCTCATATTTTTTAAACCTTTTTACACTCTTCATATTTTTCAAACATTTTCAGACTCCTCATGTTTTTCAACACCGCTTCTTGCTCCTCCTATTTTTCAGACCGTTTCATGGTCCTCATATTTTTCACGCCTTTTGAAGCTCTTCATATTTTTCACACGTTTTCATGCTCTTCATGTTTTTGAACACCGTTTCATGCTCCTCCGATTTTTCAGACCGTTTAATGCTTCCCATATATTTGACACCTTTTGAAGCTCTTCATATTTTTCACACCTTTTCAGGCACTTCATCTTTTTGAACACCGCTTCATGCTCCTCCTATTTTTCAGACCGTTTCATGCTCCTCATATTTTTGACACCTTTTGAAGCTCTTCATATTTTTCACACTTTTCAGGCTCTTCATGTTTTTGAACACCGCTTCATGCTCCTCCTGTTTTTCAGACCGATTCATCCTCCTCATGTATTTCACACCTTTTGAAGCTCTTCATATTTTTCACACATTTTCAGGCTCTTCATTTTTTCAACACCGCTTCAGTCTTCTCCTATTTTTCAGACCGTTTCATGCTCTTCATATTTTTGACACCTTTTGAAGCTCTTCATATTTTTCACACCTTTTCAGGCTGTTCATGTTTTTCAACACCACTTCACGTTCCTCCTATTATTCAGACCGTTTCATGCTCATCTCATATTTGACACCTTTGAAGCTCTTCATATTTTGCAAACGTTTTCAGGTCTTCATGATTTTCAACACCGCTTCATGCTCCTCCTATTTTTCAGACCGTTTCATGCTCATATCATTTTTGACACCTTTTGAAGCTCTTCATATTTTTCACACCTTTTGAAGCTCTTCATATTTTTCACACCTTTTCAGGCTCTTCATTTTTTTGAACACCGCTTCATGCTCCTCCTATTTTTCGGAACGTTTCATGCTCCTCATATTTTTGACACGTTTTGAAGCTCTTCATATTTTTCACACCTTTTCAGGCTCTTCATGATTTTCAACAACGCTTCATTCTCCTCCTGTTTTTCAGACCGTTTCATCCTACTCATGTATTTCACAAATTTTGAAGCTCTTCATATTTTTCACACCTTTTCAGACTCTTCATGTTTTTCAACACCACTTCATGCTCCTCCTTTTTCCGACCGTTTCATGCTCCTCATATTTTTTAAACCTTTTTACGCTCTTCATATTTTTCAAACCTTTTCAGACTCCTCATGTTTTTCAACACCGCTTCTTGCTCCTCCTATTTTTCAGACCGTTTCATGCTCATCTCATTTTTGACACCTTTTGAAGCTCTTCATATTTTTCACACCTTTTGAAGCTCTTCATATTTTTCACATGATTTCACGCTCTTCATGTTTTTCAACACCGCTTCATGCTCCTCCTCGTTTTCAGCCCGTTTCAAGCTCCTCATGTATTTCACAAATTTTGAAGCTCTTCATATTTTTCACACCTTTTCAGGCTCTTCATGATTTTCAACACCGCTTCATGATCCTCCTATTTTTCAGACGGTTTCGTGCTCCTCATAATTTTCACACCTTTTGAAGCTCTTCATATATTTCACACATTTTCAGGCTCTTCATGTTTTTCAACACCGCTTCATGATCCTCCTATTTTTCAAACGGTTTCGTGCTCCTCATAATTTTCACACCTATTGAAGCTCTTCATATTTTTCACACCTTTTCAGGCTCTTCATGTTTTTTAACACCGCTTCATGATCCTCCTATTTTTCAAACGGTTTCGTGCTCCTCATAATTTTCACACCTTTTGAAGCTCTTCATATTTTTCACACATTTTCAGGCTCTTCATGTTTTTCAACACCACTTCATGCTCCTCCTATTTTTCGGAACGTTTCATGCTCCTCATATTTTTGACACGTTTTGAAGCTCTTCATATTTTTCACACCTTTTCAGGCTCTTCATGATTTTCAACACCGCTTCATGATCCTCCTATTTTTCAAACGGTTTCGTGCTCCTCATAATTTTCACACCTATTGAAGCTCTTCATATTTTTCACACCTTTTCAGGCTCTTCATATTTTTCAGCACCGTTTCATGCTCCTCCTATTTTTCAGACCGTTTCATGCTCCTCATATATTTGATAGCTTTTGAAGCTCTTCATATTTTTCACAGCTTTTCAGGCTCTTCATATTTTTCAACACCACTTCATGCTCCTCCTATTTTTCGGAACGTTTCATGCTCCTCATATTTTTGACACGTTTTGAAGCTCTTCATATTTTTCACACCTTTTCAGGCTCTTCATGATTTTCAACAACGCTTCATTCTCCTCCTGTTTTTCAGACCGTTTCATCCTACTCATGTATTTCACAAATTTTGAAGCTCTTCATATTTTTCACACATTTTCAGGCTCTTCATGTTTTTCAACACCGCTTCATGATCCTCCTATTTTTCAAACGGTTTCGTGCTCCTCATAATTTTCACACCTATTAAAGCTCTTCATATTTTTCACATCTTTTCAGGCTCTTCATGTTTTTCAACACCACTTCATGCTCCTCCTATTTTTCAGACCGTTTCATGCTCATCTCATTTTTGACACTTTTTGAAGCTCTTCATATATTTCACACCTTTTCAAGCTCTTCATATTTTCCACACCTTTTCAGGCTCTTCATGTTTTTCAACACCACTTCATGCTCCTCCTTTTTTCCGACCGTTTCATGCTCCTCATATATTTTAAACCTTTTGACGCTCTTCATATTTTTCAAACCTTTTCAGACTCCTCATGTTTTTCAACACCGCTTCTTGCTCCTCCTATTTTTCAGACCGTTTCATGGTCCTCATATTTTTCACGCCTTTTGAAGCTCTTCATATTTTTCACACCTTTTCAGACTCTTCATGTTTTTCAACATTACTTCATGCTCCTCCTATTTATCAGACTGTTTCATGCTACTCATATTTTTCACACCTTTTGAAGCTCTTCATATATTTCACACGTTTTCAGGCTCTTCATGTTTTTCAACACCGCTTCATGCTACTCCTATTTTTCAGACGGATTTGTGCTCCTCATAATTTTCACACCTATTGAAGCTCTTCATATTTTTCACATCTTTTCGGGCTCTTCATGTTTTTCAACACCACTTCATGCTCCTCCTATTTTTCAGACCGTTTCATGCTCATCACATTTTTGACACCTTTTGAAGCTCCTCATATTTTTGACACCGTTTGAAGCTCTTAATATTTTGCACACATTTTCAGGCTCTTCATGATTTTCAACAACGCTTCATTCTCCTCCTGTTTTTCAGACCGTTTCATCCGACTCATGTGTTTCACAAATTTTGAAGCTGTTCATATTTTTCACACATTTTCAGGCTCTTCATGTTTTTCAACACTGCTTCATGCTCCTCCTATTTTTCAGACCGTTCATGCTCATCTCATTTTTGACACCTTTTGAAGCTCTTCATATATTTCACACCTTTTCAAGCTCTTCATATTTTTCAAACCTTTTCAGGCTCTTCATGTTTTTCAACACCACTTCATGCTCCTCCTTTTTTCCGACCGTTTCATGCTCCTCATATTTTTTAAACCTTTTTACACTCTTCATATTTTTCAAACATTTTCAGACTTCTCATGTTTTTCAACACCGCTTCTTGCTCCTCCTATTTTTCAGACCGTTTCATGGTCCTCATATTTTTCACGCCTTTTGAAGCTCTTCATATTTTTCACACGTTTTCAGGCTCTTCATGTTTTTGAACACCGTTTCATGCTCCTCCGATTTTTCAGACCGTTTAATGCTTCCCATATATTTGACACCTTTTGAAGCTCTTCATATTTTTCACACCTTTTCAGGCTTTTCATGTTTTTCAACACCACTTCATGCTCCTCATATTTTTCAGACCGTTTCATGCTCATCATATTTTAGACACCTTTTGAAGCTCTTCATATTTTTCACACCTTTTCAGGCACTTCATCTTTTTGAACACCGCTTCATGCTCCTCCTATTTTTCAGACCGTTTCATGCTCCTCATATTTTTGACACCTTTTGAAGCTCTTCATATTTTTCACACCTTTTCAGGCACTTCATCTTTTTGAACACCGCTTCATGCTCCTACTATTTTTCAGACCGTTTCATTCTCCTCATGTATTTCACACCTTTTGAAGCTCTTCATATTTTTCACACCTTTTCGGAGTCTTCATTTTTTTGAACACCGTTTCATGCTCCTCCTATTTTTCAGACCTTTTCATGCTCATCATATATTTGACACATTATGAAGCCCTTCATATATTTCACAAATTTTCTGGCTCTTCATGTTTTTCAATACCGCTTCATGCTCCTCCTATTTTTCAGACCGTTTCATGCTCCTCATATTTTGACACCTTTTGAAGTTCTTCATATATTTCACACGTTATCAGGCTCTTCATATTTTTCACACCTTTTCAGGCTCTTCATGTTTTTCAACACCACTTCATGCTCCTCTTTTTTCCGACGGTTTCATGCTCCTCATATTTTTTAAACCTTTTGACGCTCTTCATATTTTTCACACCTTTTCAGACTCTTCTTGTTTTTCAACATCGCTCCTTGTTCCTCCTATTTTTCAGACCGTTTCATGGTCCTCATATTTTTCACGCCTTTTGAAGCTCTTCATATTTTTCACACCTTTTCAGACTCTTCATGTTTTTCAACATTACTTCATGCTCCTCCTATTTATCAGACCGTTTCATCCTCCTCATGTATTTCACACCTTTTGAAGCTCTTCATATTTTTCACACCTTTTCAGGCTCTTCATGTTTTTCAACGCCACTTCATGCTCCTCCTATATTTCAGACCGATTAATGCTCCTCATAATTTTCACACGTTTTGAAGCTCTTCATATTTTTCACACCTTTTCAGGCTCTTCATGTTTTTCAACACCACTTCATGCTCTTCCTATTTTTCGGACCGTTTCATGCTCATATCATTTTTGACACCTTTTGAAGCTCTTCATATTTTTCACACGTTTTCAGGCTCTTCATGTTTTTCAACACCACTTCATGTTCCTCCTATTATTCAGCCCGTTTCATGCTAATCTCATTTTTGACACCTTTTGAAGCTCTTCATATTTTTCACACGTTTTCAGGCTCTTCATGATTTTCAACACCGCTTCATGCTCCTCCTGTTTTTCAGACCGTTTCATCCTCCTCATGTATTTCACAAATTTTGAAGCTCTTCATATTTTTCACACATTTTCAGGCTCTTCATGTTTTTCAACACCGCTTCATGATCCTCCTATTTTTCAAACGGTTTCGTGCTCCTCATAATTTACACACCTATTGAAGTTCTTCATTGTTTTCACACCTTTTCAGGCTCTTCATGTTTATCACCACCACTTCATGCTCCTCCTATTTTTCAGACCGTTTCATGCTCATCTCATTTTTGACACCTTTTGAAGCTCTTCATATATTTCACGCCTTTTGAAGCTCTTCATATTTTTCACACCTTTTCAGACTCTTCATGTTTTTCAACATCACTTCATGCTCCTCCTATTTTTCAGACTGTTTCATGCTACTCATATATTTGACACCTTTTGAAGCTCTTCATATTTTTCACACCTTTTCAGGCTCTTCATGTTTTTCAACACCGCTTCATTTTCCTCCTATTTTTCAGACCGTTTAATGCTCCTCAAGCATTTCACACCTTTTGAAGCTCTTTATATTTTTCACACCTTTTTAGGTTCTTCAGGGTTTTGAACAGCTTTTCATGCTCCTAATATTTTTCTGACCGTTTCCTGCTCCTCATATTTTTGACACCTTTTGAAGCTCTTCATATATTTCACACATTTTCAGGCTCTTCATGTTTTTCAACACCACTTCATGTTCCTCCTATTATTCAGACCGTTTCATGTTCATCTCATTTTTGACACCTTTTGAAGCTCTTCATATTTTTCACACGTTTTCAGACTCTTCATGATTTTCAACACCGCTTCATGCTCCTCCTGTTTTTCAGACCGTTTCAAGCTCCTCATGTATTTCACAAATTTTGAAGCTCTTCATATTTTTCACACCTTTTCAGGCTCATCATGTTTTTCAAAACCGCTCATGATCCTCCAATTTTTCAGACGGATTCGTGCTCCTCATAATTTTCACACCTATTGAAGCTCTTCATATTTTTCACATCTTTTCGGGCTCTTCATGTTTTTCAACACCACTTCATGCTCCTCCTATTTTTCAGACCGTTTCATGCTCATCTCATTTTTGAGACCTTTTGAAGCTCTTCATATATTTCACACCTTTTCAAGCTCTTCATTTTTTTCACAACTTTCAGGCTCTTCGTGTTTTTCAACACCACTTCATGCTCCTCCTTTTTTCCGACCGTTTCATGCTCCTCATATTTTTTAAACCTTTTGACGCTCTTCATATTTTTCAAACCTTTTCAAACTCCTCATGTTTTTCAACACCGCTTTTTGCTCCTCCTATTTTTCAGTCCGTTTCATGGTCTTCATATTTTTCACGCCTTTTGAAGCTCTTCATATTTTTCACACCTTTTCAGGCTCTTCATGTTTTTCAACACCGCTTCATGCTCCTCCTGTTTTTCAGACCGTTTCAAGCTCCTCATGTATTTCACAAATTTTGAAGCTCTTCATATTTTTCACACCTTTCAGGCTCTTCATGTTTTTGAACACCGCTTCATGCTCCTCCTGTTTTTCAGACCGATTCATCCTCCTCATGTATTTCACAAATTTTGAAGCTTTTCATATTTTTCACACCATTCAGGCTCTTCATGTTTTTGAACACCGCTTCATGCTCCTCCTGTTTTTCAGACCGTTTCTACCTCCTCATGTATTTCACAAATTTTGAAGCTCTTCATATTTTTCACACATTTTCAGGCTCTTCATGTTTTTCAACACCGCTTCATGCTCCTCCTGTTTTTCAGACCGTTTCTACCTCCTCATGTATTTCACAAATTTTGAAGCTCTTCATATTTTTCACACCATTCAGGCTCTTCATGTTTTTGAACACCGCTTCATGCTCCTCCTGTTTTTCAGACCGTTTCTACCTCCTCATGTATTTCACAAATTTTGAAGCTCTTCATATTTTTCACACCTTTTCAGACCTTTCATGTTTTTCAACACCACTTCATGCTCCTCCTATTTTTCAGACCGTTTCATGCTCCTCATATTTTTGACACCTTTTGAAGTTCTTCATATATTTCACACATTTTCAGGCTCTTCATATTTCTCAACACCACTTCACGTTCTCCCTATTATTCAGACCGTTTCATGCTCATCTCATTTTTGACACCTTTTGAAGCTCTTCATATTTTTCACACGTTTTCAGGCTCTTCATGTTTTTCAACACCGCTAAATGCTCCTCCTGTTTTTCAGCCCGTTTCAAGCTCCTCATATATTTCACAAATTTTGAAGCTCTTCATATTTTTCACACATTTTCAGTCTCTTCATGTTTTTCAACACCGCTTCAAGATCCTCCTATTTTTCAGACCGTTTCTTGCTCCTCATAATTTTCACACCATTTAAGCTCGTAATATTTTTCACACCTTTTCAGGTTCTTCATGTTTTTGAACACCGCTTCATGCTCCTCATAATTTTCAGACCGATTCATCCTCCTCATGTATTTCACACCTTTTGAAGCTCTTCATATTTTTCACACCTTATCAGGCTCTTCATGTTCTTCAACACCACTTTATGCTCCTCCTATTTTTCAGACCGTTTCATGTTCCTCATATTTTTGACACCTTTTGAAGTTCTTCATATATTTCACACCTTTTCAGGCTCTTCATGATTTTCAAAACCACTTCATGTTCCTCCTATTATTCAGACCGTTTCTTGCTCATCTCATTTTTGACACCTTTTGAAGCTCTTCATATTTTTCACACCTTTTGAAGCTCATAATATTTTTCACACGTTTTCAGGCTCTTCATGTTGTTCAACACCGCTAAATGCTCCTCCTGTTTTTCAGCACGTTTCAAGCTCCTCAAGTATTTCACAAATTTTGAAGCTCTTCATATTTTTCACACGTCAGCCTCTTCATGATTTTCAACACCGCTTCATGCTCCTCCTGTATTTCAGACCGATTCATCCTCCTCATGTATTTCACACCTTTTGAAGCTCTTCATATTTTTCACACCTTTTCAGACTCTTCATGTTTTTGAACACCGCATCATGCTCCTCCTATTTTTCAGACCGATTCATCCTCCTCATGTATTTCACACCTTTTGAAGCTCTTCATATTTTTCACACCTTTTCAGGCTCTTCATGTTTTTCAACACCACTTCATGCTCCTCCTATCTTTCAGACCGTTTCATGCTCCTCATATTTTTGACACCTTTTGAAGCTCTTCATATTTTTCACACCTTTTGAAGCTCTTCATATTTTTCACACCTTTTCAGGCTCTTCATGTTTTTGAACACCGCTTCATGCTCCTCCTATTTTTCAGACCGATTCATCCTCCTCATGTATTTCACACCTTTTGAAGCTCTTCATATTTTTCCCACCTTTTCAGGCTCTTCATGTTTTTCAACACCACTTCATGCTCCTCCTATCTTTCAGACCGTTTCATGCTCATCTCATTTTTGACACCATTTGAAGCTCTTCATATATTTCACACCTTTTCAAGCTCTTCATATTTTTCACACCTTTTCAGGCTCTTCGGGTTTTTCAACACCACTTCCTGCTCCTCCTTTTTTCCGACCGTTTAATGCTCCTCATATTTTTTAAACCTTTTGACGCTCTTCATATTTGTCAAACCTTTTCAGACTCCTCATGTTTTTCAACACCGCTTCTTGCTCCTCCTATTTTTCAGATCGTTTCATGGTCCTCATATTTTTCACGCCTTTTGAAGGTCTTCATAATTTTCACACCTTTTCAGACTCTTCATGTTTTTCAACAATACTTCATGCTCCTCCTATTTATCAGACTGTTTCATGCTACTTATATTTTTGACACCTTTTGAAGCTCTTCATATTTTTCACACCTTATCAGGCTCTTCATGTTTTTGAACACCGCTTCATGCTCCTCCTATTTTTCATACCGTTTCATGCTCCTCATATTTTTGACACCTTTTGAAGTTCTTCATATATTTCACACATTTTCAGGCTCTTCATATTTTTCAACACCACTTCACGTTCCTCCTATTATTCAGACCGATTCATGCTTATCTCATTTTTGACACCTTTTGAAACTCTTCATATTTTTCACACCTTTTGAAGCTCTTCATATTTTTCACACGATTTCACGCTCTTCATGTTTTTCAACACCGCTTCATGCTCCTCCTCGTTTTCAGCCCGTTTCAAGCTCCTCATATATTTCACAAATTTTGAAGCTCTTCATATTTTTCACACATTTTCAGTCTCTTCATGTTTTTCAACACCGCTTCAAGATCCTCCTATTTTTCAGACCGTTTCGTGCTCCTCATAATTTTCACACCATTTAAGCTCGTCATATTTTTCACACCTTTTCAGGTTCTTCATGTTTTTGAACACCGCTTCATGCTCCTCATAATTTTCAGACCGATTCATCCTCCTCATGTATTTCACACCTTTTGAAGCTCTTCATATTTTTCACACCTTATCAGGCTCTTCATGTTCTTCAACACCACTTTATGCTCCTCCTATTTTTCAGACCGTTTCATGTTCCTCATATTTTTGACACCTTTTGAAGTTCTTCATATATTTCACACCTTTTCAGGCTCTTCATGATTTTCAAAACCACTTCATGTTCCTCCTATTATTCAGACCGTTTCTTGCTCATCTCATTTTTGACACCTTTTGAAGCTCTTCATATTTTTCACACGTTTTCAGGCTTTTCATGTTTTTCAACACCGCTTCATGCTCCTCCTATTTTTCAGACCGTTTAATGCTCCTCATGCATTTCACACCTTTTGAAGCTCTTTATATATTTAACACCTTTTTAGGCTCTTCAGGGTATTGAACACCGTTTCATGCTCCTAATATTTTTCAGACCGTTTCCTGCTCCTCATATTTTTGAAACCATTTGAAGCTCTTCATATTTTTCACACCTTTTCAGGCTCTTCATGTTTTTCAACACAAATTCATGCTTCTCCTATTTTTCAGACCGTTTCATGCTCCTCATATTTTTGACACCTTTTGAAGCTCTTCATATTTTTCACAACTTTTCAGGCTCTTAATGTTTTTGAAGACCACTTCATCCTCCTCCAATTTTTCAGACAGCTTCATGATCCTCATATATTTCACACCTTTTGAAGCTCTTCATATTTTTCACACCTTTTCAGGCTCTTCATGTTTTTCAACACCACTTCATGCTCCTGCTCTTTTTCAGACCGTTTCATGCTCCTCATATTTTTGACACCTTTTGAAGTTCTTCATATATTTCACACCTTTTCAGGCTCTTCATTTTTTCCTACACCGCTTCATGCTTCTCCTTTATTTTAGACCTTTTCATGCTCATCTCATCTTTGACACCTCTTGAAACTCTTCATATTTTTCACACCTTTTGAAGCTCTTCATATTTTTCACACCTTTTCAGGCTCTTCATGATTTTCAACACCGCTTCATGTTCTTCCTATTTTTCAGACCGTTTCATGCTCATCTCATTTTTGACACCTTTGATAGCTCTTCATATTTTTCACATTTTTGAAGCTTTTCATATTTTTCACACCTTTTCAGGCTCTTCATGTTTTTCAACACAACTTCATGCTGCTCCTATTTTTCAGACCGTTTCATGCTCCTCATATTTTTGACACCTTTTGACGCTCTTCACACTTTTCACACCTTTTCAGGCTCTTCATGTTTTTCAACACCACTTCATGCTTCTCCTATTTTTCAGACCATTTCATGCTCCTCATATTTTTGACACCTTTTGAAGCTCTTCATATTTTTCACACCTTTTCAGGCTCTTCATGATTTTCAACACCGCTTCATGCTCTTCCTATTTTTCAGACCGTTTCATGCTCATCTCATTTTTGACACCTTTGATAGCTCTTCATATTTTTCACATTTTTGAATCTTTTCATATTTTTCACACCTTTTCAGGCTCTTCATGTTTTTGAACACCGCTTCATGATCCTCCTATATTTCAGACCGTTTCATGCTCCTCATATTTTTGAAACCTTTTGAAGCTCTTCATATTTTTCACACCTTTTGAAGCTCTTCCTATTTTTCACACGTTTTCAAGCACTTCATGTTTTTCCACACCGCTTCATGCTCCTCCTGTTTTTCAGACCTTTTCATGCTCCTCATATTTTGACACGTTTTGAGGCTCTTCATATTTTTCACACCTTTTCAGACTCTTCTTGTTTTGAACATCGCATTATGCTCCTCCTATTTTTCAGACCGTTCATGCTCCTCATATTTTTGACACCTTTTGAAGATCTTCAGATTTTTCACACCTTTTCAGGCTCTTCATGTTTTTCAACAGCACTTCATGCCCCTCCTATTTTTCTGACCATTTCATGCTCCTCATATTTTTGACACCTTTTGAAGATCTTCAGATTTTTCACAACTTTTCAGGCTCTTCATGTTTTTGAAAACCGCTTCATACTCTCCATATTTTTCAGACCGTTTCATGCTCCTCATTTTTTGACACCTTTTCATGCTCTTCATATTATTCAACACAGCTTCATGCTTCTCCTATTTTTCAGACCGTTTCATGCTCCTCATATTTTTGAAACCTATTGAAGTTCTGCATATTATTCACACCTTTTCAGTCTCTTCATGTTTTTAACACCGCTTCATGCTCCTCCTATTTTTTCAGTCCCTTTCATGCTCCTCATATTTTTGACACCTTTTGAAGTTCTTCATATTTTTCACACGCGTTCAGGGCCATCATAATTTTCAACACCACTTCATGCCACTCCTATTTCTCAGACCGTTTCATGCTCCTCATAATTTTGACACCTTTTCAAGCTCTCACATTTTTCACACCTTTTCAGGCTCTTCATGTTTTTGAACACCGCTTCATGCTCCTCATATTTTTCAGACCGTGTCATGCTCCTCATATTTTTGACACCTTTTGAAGCTCTTCATATTTTTGACACCTTTTCATGCTCTTCATGTTTTTCAACACCAATTCATGCTCCTCATATTTTTCAGACCGTTTCATCGTCCTCCTATTTTTGACACCTTTTGAAGCTCTTCATATTTTTCACACCTTTTCAGGCTTTTCATGTTTTCAACACCGCTTCATGCTCCTCCTATTTTTCAGACCGTTTCATGCTCCTCGTAGTTTTGATACCTTTTGAAGCTCCTCATATTTTTCACAGCTTTTCAGGCTCTTCATGTTTTTGAACACCGTTTCATGCTCCTCTAATTTTTCAAACCGTATCATGCTCCTCATATTTTTGACACCTTTTGAAGCTCTTCATATTTTTCACACCTTTTCAGGCTCTTCATGTTTTAAACACCGCTTCATGCTCCTCCTGTTTTTCAGACTGTTTCATGCTCCTCATATTTTTGACACCTTTTGAAGCTCTTCATATTGTTCAGACCTTTTCAGGGTCTTCATGTTTTTCAACACCGCTTCATGCTCCTCATATTTTTAGAACGTTTCATGCTCATCTCATTTTTGACACCTTTTGAAGCTCTTCATATTTTTCACACCTTTTGAAGCTCTTCATATTTTTCACTCCTTTTCAGTCTCTTCTTGTTTTTCAACACCGCTTAATGATCCTCCTATTTTTCAGACCATTCCTGCTCCTCATATTTTTAACACCTTTTGAAGCTCTTCATATTTTTCACACCTTTTCAGGCTCTTCATGTTTTTGAACACTGCTTCATGCTCTTCCTATTTATCATACCGTTTCATGCTGCTCATGTATTTCACACCTTTTGAAACTCTTCATATTTTTCACACCTTTTAAGGCTCTTCATGTTTTTGAACACCGTTTCATGCTCCTCCTAATTTTCAGACCGTTTCATGCTCCTCATATTTTTGACACCTTTTGAAGCTCTGCGTATTTTTCTCACCTTTTCATGCTCTTTATATTTTTCAACACCGCTTCATGCTTCTCCTATTTTTCAGACCGTTTCATGCTCCTCATATATTTGACAACTTTTGAAGCTCTTCATATTTTTCACACCTTTTCAGTCTTTTCAAGTTTTTAAACACCGCTTCATGCTCCTCCTATATTTCAGTCCGTTTCATGCTTCTCATATTTTTGACACCGTTTGAAGCTCTTCATATTCTTCACACCTTGTCAGGCTCCCCATGTTTTTCAACACCGCTTCATGCTCCTCCTATTTTTCAGATCGTTTCATGCTCCTCATTTTTTTGACTCCTTTTGAAGCTCTTCATATTTTTCACACCTTTTCAGTGTCTTCATGTTTTTCAACACCACTCATGCCCCTCGTATTTTTGAGGCGGTTTCATGCTCCTCATATTTCCGACACCTTTTGAAGCTCTTCAAATTTTTCACACCTTTTCAGGCTCTTCATGTTTTTCAACACCGCTTTATGCTCCTCCTATTTTTCAGTCCGTTTCAAGCTCCTCATGTATTTCACACCTTTCGAAGCTCTGCATATTTTTCACACCTTTTCAGGCTCTTCATGTTTTTCAACACCGCTTTATGCTCCTCCTGTTTTTCAGACCGTTTCAAGCTCCTCATGTATTTCACACCTTTCGAAGCTCTGCATATTTTTCACACCTTTTCAGGCTCTTCATGTTTTTCAACATCACTTTATGCTCCTCCTTTTTTTCAGACCGTTTTAAGCTCCTCATACATTTGACACGTTTTGAAGCTCTTCATATTTTTCACACCTTTTCAGGCTCTTCATGTTTTTCAACACCAGTTCATGCTCCTCCTATTTTTCAGACCATTTCATGCTTCTCATATTTTTGACACGTTTTGAAGCTCTTCCTATTTTTCACACGTTTTCAAGCACTTCATGTTTTTCCACACCGCTTCATGCTCCTCCTGTTTTTCAGACCTTTTCATGCTCCTCATATTTTGACACGTTTTGAGGCTCTTCATATTTTTCACACCTTTTCAGGCTCTTCTTGTTTTGAATATCGCATTATGCTCCTCCTATTTTTCAGACCGTTCATGCTCCTCATATTTTTGACACCTTTTGAAGATCTTCAGATTTTTCACACCTTTTCAGGCTCTTCATGTTTTTCAACAGCACTTCATGCCCCTCCTATTTTTCTGACCATTTCATGCTCCTCATATTTTTGACACCTTTTGAAGATCTTCAGATTTTTCACAACTTTTCAGGCTCTTCATGTTTTTGAACAACGCTTCATACTCTCCATATTTTTCAGACCGTTTCATGCTCCTCATTTTTTGACACCTTTTCATGCTCTTCATATTATTCAACACAGCTTCATGCTTCTCCTATTTTTCAGACCGTTTCATGCTCCTCATATTTTTGAAACCTATTGAAGTTCTGCATATTATTCACACCTTTTCAGTCTCTTCATGTTTTTAACACCGCTTCATGCTCCTCCTATTTTTTCAGTCCCTTTCATGCTCCTCATATTTTTGACACCTTTTGAAGTTCTTCATATTTTTCACACGCGTTCAGGGCCTTCATAATTTTCAACACCACTTCATGCCCCTCCTATTTCTCAGACCGTTTCATGCTCCTCATAATTTTGACACCTTTTCAAGCTCTCAGATTTTTCACACCTTTTCAGGCTCTTCATGTTTTTGAACACCGCTTCATGCTCCTCATATTTTTCAGACCGTGTCATGCTCCTCATATTTTTGACACCTTTTGAAGCTCTTCATATTTTTGACACCTTTTCATGCTCTTCATGTTTTTCAACACCAATTCGTGCTCCTCATATTTTTCAGACCGTTTCATGGTCCTCCTATTTTTGACACCTTTTGAAGCTCTTCATAATTTTCACACCTTTTCAGGCTTTTCATGTTTTCAACACCGCTTCATGCTCCTCCTATTTTTCAGACCGTTTCATGCTCCTCGTAGTTTTGATACCTTTTGAAGCTCCTCATATTTTTCACAGCTTTTCAGGCTCTTCATGTTTTTGAACACCGTTTCATGCTCCTCTAATTTTTCAAACCGTATCATGCTCCTCATATTTTTGACACCTTTTGAAGCTCTTCATATTTTTCACACCTTTTCAGGCTCTTCATGTTTTAAACACCGCTTCATGCTCCTCCTGTTTTTCAGACTGTTTCATGCTCCACATATTTTTGACACCTTTTGAAGCTCTTCATATTTTTCACACCTTTTCAGGGTCTTCATGTTTTTCAACACCGCTTCATGCTCCTCATATTTTTCAGAACGTTTCATGCTCATCTCATTTTTGACACCTTTTGAAGCTCTTCATATTTTTCACACCTTTTGAAGCTCTTCATATTTTTCACTCCTTTTCAGTCTCTTCTTGTTTTTCAACACCGCTTAATGATCCTCCTATTTTTCAGACCATTCCTGCTCCTCATATTTTTAACACCTTTTGAAGCTCTTCATATTTTTCACACCTTTTCAGGCTCTTCATGTTTTTGAACACTGCTTCATGCTCTTCCTATTTATCATACCGTTTCAGCTGCTCATGTATTTCACACCTTTTGAAACTCTTCATATTTTTCACACCTTTCAAGGCTCTTCATGTTTTTGAACACCGTTTCATGCTCCTCCTAATTTTCAGACCGTTTCATGCTCCTCATATTTTTGACACCTTTTGAAGCTCTTCATATTTTTCACACCTTTTCAGTCTTTTCAAGTTTTTAAACACCGCTTCATGCTCCTCCTATATTTCAGTCCGTTTCATGCTTCTCATATTTTTGACACCTTTTGAAGCTCTTCATATTCTTCACACCTTGTCAGGCTCCCCATGTTTTTCAACACCGCTTCATGCTCCTCCTATTTTTCAGATCGTTTCATGCTCCTCATTTTTTTGACTCCTTTTGAAGCTCTTCATATTTTTCACACCTTTTCAGTGTCTTCATGTTTTTCAACACCACTCATGCCCCTCGTATTTTTGAGGCGGTTTCATGCTCCTTATATTTCCGACACCTTTTGAAGCTCTTCAAATTTTTCACACCTTTTCAGGCTCTTCATGTTTTTCAACACCGCTTTATGCTCCTCCTATTTTTCAGTCCGTTTCAAGCTCCTCATGTATTTCACACCTTTCGAAGCTCTGCATATTTTTCACACCTTTTCAGGCTCTTCATGTTTTTCAACACCGCTTTATGCTCCTCCTATTTTTCAGACCGTTTCAAGCTCCTCATGTATTTCACACCTTTCGAAGCTCTGCATATTTTTCACACCTTTTCAGGCTCTTCATGTTTTTCAACACCACTTTATGCTCCTCCTTTTTTTCAGACCGTTTTAAGCTCCTCATACATTTGACACGTTTTGAAGCTCTTCATATTTTTCACACCTTTTCAGGCTCTTCATGTTTTTCAACACCAGTTCATGCTCCTCCTATTTTTCAGACCATTTCATGCTTCTCATATTTTTGACACGTTTTGAAGCTCTTCATATTTTTCACCCCTTTTCAGGCACTTCATGTTTTAAACGCCGCTTCATGCTCCTCCTATTTTTCAGACTGTTTCATGCTCCTCATATTTTTGACACCTTTTGAGGCTCTTCACATTTTTCACACCTTTTCAGGCTCTTCATGTTTTTCAACACCTGTTCATGCTCCTTCTATGTTTCAGACGTTTTCATGCTCCTCATATTTTTGACACCTTTTGAATCTCTTCATATAGTTCACATCTTTTCAGTCTCTTCATGTTTTTCAACACCACTTCATGCTACTCCTATTTTTCAGACCGTTTCATGCTCCTCATATTTTTGACACCTTTTGAACCTCTTCATATTTTTCACACCTTTTCAGGCTCTTCATGTTTTAAACACCGCTTCTGCTCCTCCTATTTTTCAGACTATTTCATGCTCCTCATATTTTTGACACCTTTTGAAGCTCTTCATATTTTTCACACCTTTTCAGGGTCTTCATGTTTTTCAACACTAATTCATGCCCCTCGTATTTTTGAGACCATTTCATGCTCCTCATATTTCTGACACCTTTTGAAGCTCTTCAAATTTTTCACACCTTTTCAGGCTATTCATGTTTTAAACACCGCTTCCTGCTCCTCCTATTTTTCAGACTGTTTCATGCTCCTCATATTTTTGACACCTTTTGAAGCTCTTCATATTTTTCACACCTTTTCAGGGTCTTCATGTTTTTCAACACCAATTCATGCCCCTCGTATTTTTGAGACCGTTTCATGCTCCTCATTTTTTGACACCTTATGAAGCTCTTCATATTTTTGACACCTTTTCATGCTCTTCATATTTTTCAACACCAATTCATGCGCCATATATTTTTCAGACCGTTTCAGGATCCTCACATTTTTGACACCTTTTGAAGCTCTTCATATTTTTCACACATTTTCAGGCTCTTCATGTTTTTCAACACCGCTTCATGCTCCTCCTATTTTTCAGACCGTTTCAGGCTCCTCGTATTTTTGACACCTTTTGAAGCTCTTCATAGTTTTTCACATCTTTTCAGGCTCTTCATGTTTTCCAACACCACTTCATGCTCCTCCTATTTTTCAGATCGTTTCATGCTCCTCATATTTTTGACACCTTTTGAAGCTCTTCATATTTTTCACACCTTTTCAGGCTCTTCATGTTTTTCAACAGCAGTTCATGCTCCTCCTATTTTTCAGACCGTTTCATGCTCATCTCATTTTTGACACCTTTTGCATCTCTTCATATTTTTCACACCTTTTGAAGCTCTTCATATATTTCACTCCTTTGCAGGCTCTTCATGTTTTTCAACACCACTTCATGTTCCTCCTATTATTCAGAGCGTTTCATGCTCATCTAATTTTTGACACCTTTTGAAGCTCTGCATATTTTTCACAATTTTCGAGGCTCTTCATGGTTTTCACACCTTTTCAGGCTCTTCATGTTTTTCAACACATTTTCCTGCTCCTCCTATACTTCAGACCTTTTCATGCTCCTCATATTTTTGAAATGTTTTGAAGCTCTTCATATTTTTCACACCTTTTCAGTGTCTTCATGTTTTTCAACACCGCATCATTCTCCTCATATTTTTCAGCCCGTTTCATGCTCCTCATATTTTTGACACCTTTTGAAGCTCTTCGTATATTTCACACATTTTCATGCTCTTCATGTTTTTGAACACTGCTTCATGCTCCTCCTATTTTTCACACCTTTTGAAGCTCTTTATATATTTGACACCTTTTCAAGCTCTTCCTGTTTTTGAACACTGCTTCATGCTCCTCATAATTTTCACACCTTTTGAAGCTCTTCATATTTTTCACACCTTTTCAGGCTCTTCATGTTTTTGAACACCGCTTCAGGCTCCTCCAATTTTTCAGAAAGTTTCATGCTCCTCATGTACTTCACACTTTTTGAAGCTCTTCATATTTTTCACACCTTTTCAGGCACTTCATGTTTTAAACGCCGCTTCATGCTCCTCCTATTTTTCAGATCGTTTCATGCTAATCTCATGTTTTACACCTTTTGAAGCTCTTGATATTTTTCACCACTTTTCAGGCTCTTCATCTTTTTCACACGTTTTCAGGCCCTTCCTGTTTTTCAACACCGCTTCATGCTCCTCCTATTTTGAGTCCGTTTCAGGCTTCTCATATTTTTGAAACCTTTTGAAGCTCTTCATATTTTTTACACCTTTTCAGGTTCTTCATGTTTTTCAACACCGCTTCATGCTCCTCCTATTTTTCAAACCATTTCATGCTCCTCATATTTTTGAAACCTTTTGAAGCTCTTCATATTTTTCACACCTTTTCAGTCTCTTCATCTTTTTCAACACCGCTTCCTACTTCTCCTAATTTTCAGACCATTTCATGCACCTCATATATTTGATAGCTTTTGAAGCTCTTCATATTTTTCACACCTTTTCAGGCTCTTCATGTTTTTGAACACCGCTTCATGATCCTCCTATATTTCAGACCGTTTCATGCTCCTCATATTTTTCACACCTTTTGAAGCTCTTAATATTTTTCACACCTTTTGAAGCTCTTCCTATTTTTCACACGTTTTCAAGCACTTCATGTTTTTCCACACCGCTTCATGCTCCTCCTGTTTTTCAGACCTTTTCATGCTCCTCATAATTTGACACGTTTTGAGGCTCTTCATATTTTTCACACCTTTTCAGGCTTTTCTTGTTTTGAACATCGCATTATGCTCCTCCTATTTTTCAGACCGTTCATGCTCCTCATAATTTTGACACGTTTTGTGGCTCTTCTGTTTTTTCACACCTTTCCAACTCTTCATGTTTTTGAGCACCGTTTCATGGTCCTCCTTTTTCAGAACGTTTCATGCTCCTCATATTTTTGACACGTTGTGAGGCTCTTCATAATTTTCACACCTTTTCAGGCTCTCCATATTTTTGAACACCGCTTCATGCTCCTCCTATTTTTCAGACCGTTTCATGCTCATCTCATTTTTGACACCTTTTGCATCTCTTCATATTTTTCACACCTTTTGAAGCTCTTCATATATTTCACTCCTTTGCAGGCTCTTCATGTTTTTCAACACCACTTCATGTTCCTCCTATTATTCAGAGCGTTTCATGCTCATCTAATTTTTGACACCTTTTGAAGCTCTGCATATTTTTCACACCTTTTCCTGCTCTTCATATTTTTCACACCTTTTCAGGCTCTTCAGGTTTTTCAACACCGATTCATGCTCCTCCTATTTTTCACACCGTTTCATGCTCCTCATATTTTTGACACCTATTGAAGCTCTTCATATTTTTCACACCATTTCAGGCTCTTCATGTTTTCCAACACCACTTCATGCTCCTCCTATTTTTCAGATCGTTTCATGCTCCTCATATTTTTGACACCTTTTGAAGCTCTTCATATTTTTCACACCTTTTCAGGCTCTTCATGTTTTTCAACAGCAGTTCATGCTCCTCCTATTTTTCAGACCGTTTCATGCTCATCTCATTTTTAACACCTTTTGCATCTCTTCATATTTTTCACACCTTTTGAAGCTCTTCATATATTTCACTCCTTTGCAGGCTCTTCATGTTTTTCAACACCACTTCATGTTCCTCCTATTATTCAGAGCGTTTCATGCTCATCTAATTTTTGACACCTTTTGAAGCTCTGCATATTTTTCACAATTTTCGAGGCTCTTCATGGTTTTCACACCTTTTCAGGCTCTTCATGTTTTTCAACACATTTTCCTGCTCCTCCTATACTTCAGACCTTTTCATGCTCCTCATATTTTTGAAATGTTTTGAAGCTCTTCATATTTTTCACACCTTTTCAGTGTCTTCATGTTTTTCAACACCGCATCATTCTCCTCATATTTTTCAGCCCGTTTCATGCTCCTCATATTTTTGACACCTTTTGAAGCTCTTCGTATATTTCACACATTTTCATGCTCTTCATGTTTTTGAACACTGCTTCATGCTCCTCCTATTTTTCACACCTTTTGAAGCTCTTTATATATTTGACACCTTTTCAAGCTCTTCCTGTTTTTGAACACTGCTTCATGCTCCTCATAATTTTCACACCTTTTGAAGCTCTTCATATTTTTCACACCTTTTCAGGCTCTTCATGTTTTTGAACACCGCTTCAGGCTCCTCCAATATTTCAGAAAGTTTCATGCTCCTCATGTACTTCACACTTTTTGAAGCTCTTCATATTTTTCACACCTTTTCAGGCACTTCATGTTTTAAACGCCGCTTCATGCTCCTCCTATTTTTCAGATCGTTTCATGCTAATCTCATGTTTTACACCTTTTGAAGCTCTTGATATTTTTCACCACTTTTCAGGCTCTTCATCTTTTTCACACGTTTTCAGGCCCTTCCTGTTTTTCAACACCGCTTCATGCTCCTCCTATTTTGAGTCCGTTTCAGGCTTCTCATATTTTTGAAACCTTTTGAAGCTCTTCATATTTTTTACACCTTTTCAGGTTCTTCATGTTTTTCAACACCGCTTCATGCTCCTCCTATTTTTCAAACCGTTTCATGCTCCTCATATTTTTGAAACCTTTTGAAGCTCTTCATATTTTTCACACCTTTTCAGTCTCTTCATCTTTTTCAACACCGCTTCCTACTTCTCCTAATTTTCAGACCATTTCATGCACCTCATATATTTGATAGCTTTTGAAGCTCTTCATATTTTTCACACCTTTTCAGGCTCTTCATGTTTTTGAACACCGCTTCATGATCCTCCTATATTTCAGACCGTTTCATGCTCCTCATATTTTTCACACCTTTTGAAGCTCTTAATATTTTTCACACCTTTTGAAGCTCTTCCTATTTTTCACACGTTTTCAAGCACTTCATGTTTTTCCACACCGCTTCATGCTCCTCCTGTTTTTCAGACCTTTTCATGCTCCTCATAATTTGACACGTTTTGAGGCTCTTCATATTTTTCACACCTTTTCAGGCTTTTCTTGTTTTGAACATCGCATTATGCTCCTCCTATTTTTCAGACCGTTCATGTTCCTCATAATTTTGACACGTTTTGTGGCTCTTCTGTTTTTTCACACCTTTCCAACTCTTCATGTTTTTGAGCACCGTTTCATGGACCTCCTTTTTCAGAACGTTTCATGCTCCTCATATTTTTGACACGTTGTGAGGCTCTTCATAATTTTCACACCTTTTCAGGCTCTCCATATTTTTGAACACCGCTTCATGCTCCTCCTATTTTTCAGACAGTTTCATGCTCATCTCATTTTTGACACCTTTTGCATCTCTTCATATTTTTCACACCTTTTGAAGCTCTTCATATATTTCACTCCTTTGCAGGCTCTTCATGTTTTTCAACACCACTTCATGTTCCTCCTATTATTCAGAGCGTTTCATGCTCATCTAATTTTTGACACCTTTTGAAGCTCTGCATATTTTTCACACCTTTTCCTGCTCTTCATATTTTTCACACCTTTTCAGGCTCTTCAGGTTTTTCAACACCGATTCATGCTCCTCCTATTTTTCACACCGTTTCATGCTCCTCATATTTTTGACACCTATTGAAGCTCTTCATATTTTTCACACCATTTCAGGCTCTTCATGTTTTTCAACACCACTTCATGCTCCTCCTGTTTTTCAGACCGTTTCATGCTCATTTCATTTTTTACACCTTTTGAAGCTCTTCATATTTTTCACACCTTTTCAGGCTCTTCATGTTTTTCAACACCGTTTCATGCTCCTCCTATTTTTCAGACCATTTCATGCTCCTCATATTTTTGACACGTTTTGAGCTCTTCATATTTTTCACACCTTTTCCGGCGTTTCATGTTTTTCAACAGCGCTTCATGCTCCTTCTATTTTTCAGTTAGTTTCATGCTCCTCATATTTTTGACACCTTTTGAAGCTCTTCATATTTTTCACACCTTTTCAGGCTCTTCTCTTTTTCAACACCGCTTCATGCTCCTCCTATTTTTCAGACCGTTTCATGCTCAATTCATTTTTGTCACCTTTAGAGCTCTTCATTTTTTCAAAACTTTTCAGGCTCTTCATCTTTTTCACACGTTTTCAGGCTCTTCCTGTTTTTCAACACCGCTTCATGCTCGTCCTATTTTTCAGACCGTTTCATGCTCCTCCTATTTTGAGTCCGTTTCAGGCTTCTCATATTTTTGAAACCTTTTGAAGCTCTTCATATTTTTTACACCTTTTCAGGTTCTTCATGTTTTTCAACACCGCTTCATGCTCCTCCTATTTTTCAAACCGATTCATGCTCCTCATATTTTTGAAACCTTTTGAAGCTCTTCATATTTTTCACACCTTTTCAGTCTCTTCATCTTTTTCAACACCGCTTCCTACTCCTCCTAATTTTCAGACCATTTCATGCACCTCATATATTTGATAGCTTTTGAAGCTCTTCATATTTTTCACACATTTTCAGGCTCTTCATGTTTTTGAACACCGCTTCATGATCCTCCTATATTTCAGACCGTTTCATGCTCCTCATATTTTTAACACCTTTTGAAGCTCTTAATATTTTTCACACCTTTTGAAGCTCTTCCTATTTTTCACACGTTTTCAAGCACTTCATGTTTTTCCACACCGCTTCATGCTCCTCCTGTTTTTCAGACCTTTTCATGCTCCTCATATTTTGACACGTTTTGAGGCTCTTCATATTTTTCACACCTTTTCAGACTCTTCTTGTTTTGAACATCGCATTATGCTCCTCCTATTTTTCAGACCGTTCATGCTCCTCATATTTTTGACACCTTTTGAAGATCTTCAGATTTTTCACACCTTTTCAGGCTCTTCATGTTTTTCAACAGCACTTCATGCCCCTCCTATTTTTCTGACCATTTCATGCTCCTCATATTTTTGACACCTTTTGAAGATCTTCAGATTTTTCACAACTTTTCAGGCTCTTCATGTTTTTGAACACCGCTTCATACTCTCCATATTTTTCAGACCGTTTCATGCTCCTCATTTTTTGACACCTTTTCATGCTCTTCATATTATTCAACACAGCTTCATGCTTCTCCTATTTTTCAGACCGTTTCATGCTCCTCATATTTTTGAAACCTATTGAAGTTCTGCATATTATTCACACCTTTTCAGTCTCTTCATGTTTTTAACACCGCTTCATGCTCCTCCTATTTTTTCAGTCCCTTTCATGCTCCTCATATTTTTGACACCTTTTGAAGTTCTTCATATTTTTCACACGCGTTCAGGGCCATCATAATTTTCAACACCACTTCATGCCACTCCTATTTCTCAGACCGTTTCATGCTCCTCATAATTTTGACACCTTTTCAAGCTCTCACATTTTTCACACCTTTTCAGGCTCTTCATGTTTTTGAACACCGCTTCATGCTCCTCATATTTTTCAGACCGTGTCATGCTCCTCATATTTTTGACACCTTTTGAAGCTCTTCATATTTTTGACACCTTTTCATGCTCTTCATGTTTTTCAACACCAATTCATGCTCCTCATATTTTTCAGACCGTTTCATGGTCCTCCTATTTTTGACACCTTTTGAAGCTCTTCATATTTTTCACACCTTTTCAGGCTTTTCATGTTTTCAACACCGCTTCATGCTCCTCCTATTTTTCAGACCGTTTCATGCTCCTCGTAGTTTTGATACCTTTTGAAGCTCCTCATATTTTTCACAGCTTTTCAGGCTCTTCATGTTTTTGAACACCGTTTCATGCTCCTCTAATTTTTCAAACCGTATCATGCTCCTCATATTTTTGACACCTTTTGAAGCTCTTCATATTTTTCACACCTTTTCAGGCTCTTCATGTTTTAAACACCGCTTCATGCTCCTCCTGTTTTTCAGACTGTTTCATGCTCCTCATATTTTTGACACCTTTTGAAGCTCTTCATATTGTTCAGACCTTTTCAGGGTCTTCATGTTTTTCAACACCGCTTCATGCTCCTCATATTTTTAGAACGTTTCATGCTCATCTCATTTTTGACACCTTTTGAAGCTCTTCATATTTTTCACACCTTTTGAAGCTCTTCATATTTTTCACTCCTTTTCAGTCTCTTCTTGTTTTTCAACACCGCTTAATGATCCTCCTATTTTTCAGACCATTCCTGCTCCTCATATTTTTAACACCTTTTGAAGCTCTTCATATTTTTCACACCTTTTCAGGCTCTTCATGTTTTTGAACACTGCTTCATGCTCTTCCTATTTATCATACCGTTTCATGCTGCTCATGTATTTCACATCTTTTGAAACTCTTCATATTTTTCACACCTTTTAAGGCTCTTCATGTTTTTGAACACCGCTTCATGCTCCTCCTATTTTTCAGACCGTTTCATGCTCATCTCATTTTTGACACCTTTTGCATCTCTTCATATTTTTCACACCTTTTGAAGCTCTTCATATATTTCACTCCTTTGCAGGCTCTTCATGTTTTTCAACACCACTTCATGTTCCTCCTATTATTCAGAGCGTTTCATGCTCATCTAATTTTTGACACCTTTTGAAGCTCTGCATATTTTTCACACCTTTTCCTGCTCTTCATATTTTTCACACCTTTTCAGGCTCTTCAGGTTTTTCAACACCGATTCATGCTCCTCCTATTTTTCACACCGTTTCATGCTCCTCATATTTTTGACACCTATTGAAGCTCTTCATATTTTTCACACCATTTCAGGCTCTTCATGTTTTTCAACACCACTTCATGCTCCTCCTGTTTTTCAGACCGTTTCATGCTCATTTCATTTTTTACACCTTTTGAAGCTCTTCATATTTTTCACACCTTTTCAGCCTCTTCATGTTTTTCAACACCGTTTCATGCTCCTCCTATTTTTCAGACCATTTCATGCTCCTCATATTTTTGACACGTTTTGAGCTCTTCATATTTTTCACACCTTTTCCGGCGTTTCATGTTTTTCAACAGCGCTTCATGCTCCTTCTATTTTTCAGTTAGTTTCATGCTCCTCATATTTTTGACACCTTTTGAAGCTCTTCATATTTTTCACACCTTTTCAGGCTCTTCTCTTTTTCAACACCGCTTCATGCTCCTCCTATTTTTCAGACCGTTTCATGCTCAATTCATTTTTGTCACCTTTAGAGCTCTTCATTTTTTCAAAACTTTTCAGTCTCTTCATCTTTTTCACACGTTTTCAGGCTCTTCAAGTTTTTCAACACCGCTTCATGCTCCTCCTATTTTTCAGACCGTTTCAAGCTCCTCATGTATTTCACACCTTTCGAAGCTCTGCATATTTTTCACACCTTTTCAGGCTCTTCATGTTTTTCAACACCACTTTATGCTCCTCCTTTTTTTCAGACCGTTTTAAGCTCCTCATACATTTGACACGTTTTGAAGCTCTTCATATTTTTCACACCTTTTCAGGCTCTTCATGTTTTTCAACACCAGTTCATGCTCCTCCTATTTTTCAGACCATTTCATGCTTCTCATATTTTTGACACGTTTTGAAGCTCTTCATATTTTTCACAGCTTTTCAGGCTCTTCATGTTTTTGAACACCGCATCAATCTCGTCCAATTTTTCTGAAAATTTCATGCTCCTCATGTATTTCACACCTTTTGAAGCTCTTCATATTTTTCACCCCTTTTCAGGCACTTCATGTTTTAAACGCCGCTTCATGCTCCTCCTATTTTTCAGACTGTTTCATGCTCCTCATATTTTTGACACCTTTTGAGGCTCTTCACATTTTTCACACCTTTTCAGGCTCTTCATGTTTTTCAACACCTGTTCATGCTCCTTCTATGTTTCAGACGTTTTCATGCTCCTCATATTTTTGACACCTTTTGAATCTCTTCATATAGTTCACATCTTTTCAGTCTCTTCATGTTTTTCAACACCACTTCATGCTCCTCCTATTTTTCAGACCGTTTCATGCTCCTCATATTTTTGACAACTTTTGAACCTCTTCATATTTTTCACACCTTTTCAGGCTCTTCATGTTTTAAACACCGCTTCCTGCTCCTCCTATTTTTCAGACTATTTCATGCTCCTCATATTTTTGACACCTTTTGAAGCTCTTCATATTTTTCACACCTTTTCAGGGTCTTCATGTTTTTCAACACCAATTCATGCCCCTCGTATTTTTGAGACCATTTCATGCTCCTCATATTTCTGACACCTTTTGAAGCTCTTCAAATTTTTCACACCTTTTCAGGCTCTTCATGTTTTAAACACCGCTTCCTGCTCCTCCTATTTTTCAGACTGTTTCATGCTCCTCATATTTTTGACACCTTTTGAAGCTCTTCATATTTTTCACACCTTTTCAGGGTCTTCATGTTTTTCAACACCAATTCATGCCCCTCGTATTTTTGAGACCGTTTCATGCTCCTCATTTTTTGACACCTTATGAAGCTCTTCATATTTTTGACACCTTTTCATGCTCTTCATATTTTTCAACACCAATTCATGGGCCATATATTTTTCAGACCGTTTCAGGATCCTCACATTTTTGACACCTTTTGAAGCTCTTCATATTTTTCACACCTTTTGAAGCTCTTAATATTTTTCACACCTTTTGAAGCTCTTCCTATTTTTCACACGTTTTCAAGCACTTCATGTTTTTCCACACCGCTTCATGCTCCTACTGTTTTTCAGACCTTTTCATGCTCCTCATATTTTGACACGTTTTGAGGCTCTTCATATTTTTCACACCTTTTCAGGCTTTTCTTGTTTTGAACATCGCATTATGCTCCTCCTATTTTTCAGACCGTTCATGCTCCTCATAATTTTGACACGTTTTGTGGCTCTTCTGTTTTTTCACACCTTTCCAACTCTTCATGTTTTTGAGCACCGTTTCATGGTCCTCCTTTTTCAGAACGTTTCATGCTCCTCATATTTTTGACACGTTGTGAGGCTCTTCATAATTTTCACACCTTTTCAGGCTCTCCATATTTTTGAACACCGCTTCATGCTCCTCCTATTTTTCAGACCGTTTCATGCTCATCTCATTTTTGACACCTTTTGCATCTCTTCATATTTTTCACACCTTTTGAAGCTCTTCATATATTTCACTCCTTTGCAGGCTCTTCATGTTTTTCAACACCACTTCATGTTCCTCCTATTATTCAGAGCGTTTCATGCTCATCTAATTTTTGACACCTTTTGAAGCTCTGCATATTTTTCACACCTTTTCCTGCTCTTCATATTTTTCACACCTTTTCAGGCTCTTCATGTTTATCAACACCGCTTCATGCTCCTCCTGTTTTCAGACCGTTTCAAGCTCCTCATGTATATCACAAATTTTGAAGCTCTTCAAATTTTTCACACATTTTCAGGCTCTTCGTGTTTTTCAACACCGCTTCATGATCCTCCTATTTTTCTGTCCCTTTCGTGCTCCTCATAATTTTCACACCTTTTTAAGCTCTTCAAATTTTTCACACCTTTTCAGGCCCTTCATGATTTTGAACACCGCTTCATGCTTCTCCTATTTTTAGATCGATTCATCCTCCTCATGTATTTCACACCTTTTGAAACTCTTCATATTTTTCAACCCTTTTCAGGCTCTTCATGTTTTTCAACACCACTTTATGGTCCTCCTAACTTTCTGACTGTTTCATGCTCCTCATATTTTTGACACCTTTTGAAGCTCTTCATATTTTTCACACCTTTTCAGGCTCTTCATATTTTTCAACACTGCTTCATGCTCCTCCTGTTATTGAGACCGTTTCATGCTCCTCATATTTTTGACAAGTTTTGGCTCTTCATATTTTTCAACCTTTTCAGTCTCCCCAAGTTTTTGAACACCGCTTCATGCTCCACCTATATTTGAGAGCGTTTCATGCTCCTCATATTTTTGACACATTTGAAGCTCTTCATATTTTTCACATCTTTTCAGGCTCTTCATGTTTTTTAACACCATTTTATGCTCCTCCTATTTATCAGACCGTTTCATGTTCATCTCATTTTTGACAACTTTTGAAGCTCTTCATATTTTTCACACCTTTTGAAGCTGTTCATATTTTCAACACCTTTTCAGGCTCTTCATGTTTTTGAACACGGCTTCATGCTCCCCCTATTTATCAGACCGTTACATGCTCCTCATGTATTTCACACTTTTTGAAGCTCTTCATATTTTTCACACCTTTTCAGGCTCCTCATGTTTTTGAACACAGTTTCATGCTCCTCCTATTTTTCAGATCGTTTCATGCTCCTCATATATTTTACACTTTTTGAAGCTCTTCATATTTTTCACACCTTTTCAGTCTCTTCATATTTTTGACACCGTTTCATGCTCCTCCTAATTTTCAGACCGTTTCATGCTCCTCATATTTTTGATACCTTTTGAAGCTCTGCATATTTTTCACACCTTTTCCTGCTCTGCATATTTTTCATCACCACTTCATGCTTCTCCTATTTTTCAGACCGTCTCATGCTCCTCATATTTTTGACACCTTTTGAAGCTCTGCATATTTTTCACACCTTTTCAGTCTCTTCATGTTTTTAAACACCGCTTCATGCTCCTCCTATTTTTCAGACCGACTCATGCTCCTCATATATTTGACAACATTTGAAGCTCTTCATATTTTTCACACCCTGTCAGGCTCCTCATGTTTTTCAACACCACTTCATGCTCCTCCTATTTTTCAGACCGTTTCATGCTCCTCATAGGTTTGACACCTTTTGAAGCTTTTCATATTTTTCACACCTTTTCAGGCTCTTCATGTTTTTGAACACCGCTTCATACTCTCCATATTTTTCAGACCGTTTCATGCTCCTCATTTTTTGACACCTTTTGAAGCGCTGCATATTTTTCACACCTTTTCATGCTCTTCATATTATTCAACACAGCTTCATGCTTCTCCTATTTTTCAGACCGTTTCATGCTCCTCATATTTTTGAAACCTATTGAAGTTCTGCATATTTTTCACACGTTTTCAGTCTCTTCATGTTTTTAAACACCGCTTCATGCTCCTCCTATTTTTTCAGTCCCTTTCATGCTCCTCATATTTTTGACACCTTTTGAAGTTCTTCATATTTTTCACACGCATTCAGGGCCTTCATAATTTTCAACAGCACTTCATGCCCCTCCTATTTCTCAGACCGTTTCATGCTCCTCATAATTTTGACACCTTTTCAAGCTCTCAGATTTTTCACACCTTTTCAGGCTCTTCATGTTTTTGAACACCACTTCATGCTACTCATATTTTTCAGACCGTTTCATGCTCCTCATATTTTTGACACCTTTTGAAGCTCTTCATATTTTTCACACCTTTTCAGGGTCTTCATGTTTTTCAACACCAATTCATGCCCCTCGTATTTTTGAGACCATTTCATGCTCCTCATATTTCTGACACCTTTTGAAGCTCTTCAAATTTTTCACACCTTTTCAGGCTCTTCATGTTTTAAACACCGCTTCCTGCTCCTCCTATTTTTCAGACTGTTTCATGCTCCTCATATTTTTGACACCTTTTGAAGCTCTTCATATTTTTCACACCTTTTCAGGGTCTTCATGTTTTTCAACACCAATTCATGCCCCTCGTATTTTTGAGACCGTTTCATGCTCCTCATTTTTTGACACCTTATGAAGCTCTTCATATTTTTGACACCTTTTCATGCTCTTCATATTTTTCAACACCAATTCATGGGCCATATATTTTTCAGACCGTTTCAGGATCCTCACATTTTTGACACCTTTTGAAGCTCTTCATATTTTTCACACCTTTTGAAGCTCTTAATATTTTTCACACCTTTTGAAGCTCTTCCTATTTTTCACACGTTTTCAAGCACTTCATGTTTTTCCACACCGCTTCATGCTCCTACTGTTTTTCAGACCTTTTCATGCTCCTCATATTTTGACACGTTTTGAGGCTCTTCATATTTTTCACACCTTTTCAGGCTTTTCTTGTTTTGAACATCGCATTATGCTCCTCCTATTTTTCAGACCGTTCATGCTCCTCATAATTTTGACACGTTTTGTGGCTCTTCTGTTTTTTCACACCTTTCCAACTCTTCATGTTTTTGAGCACCGTTTCATGGTCCTCCTTTTTCAGAACGTTTCATGCTCCTCATATTTTTGACACGTTGTGAGGCTCTTCATAATTTTCACACCTTTTCAGGCTCTCCATATTTTTGAACACCGCTTCATGCTCCTCCTATTTTTCAGACCGTTTCATGCTCATCTCATTTTTGACACCTTTTGCATCTCTTCATATTTTTCACACCTTTTGAAGCTCTTCATATATTTCACTCCTTTGCAGGCTCTTCATGTTTTTCAACACCACTTCATGTTCCTCCTATTATTCAGAGCGTTTCATGCTCATCTAATTTTTGACACCTTTTGAAGCTCTGCATATTTTTCACACCTTTTCCTGCTCTTCATATTTTTCACACCTTTTCAGGCTCTTCATGTTTATCAACACCGCTTCATGCTCCTCCTGTTTTCAGACCGTTTCAAGCTCCTCATGTATATCACAAATTTTGAAGCTCTTCAAATTTTTCACACATTTTCAGGCTCTTCGTGTTTTTCAACACCGCTTCATGATCCTCCTATTTTTCTGTCCCTTTCGTGCTCCTCATAATTTTCACACCTTTTTAAGCTCTTCAAATTTTTCACACCTTTTCAGGCCCTTCATGATTTTGAACACCGCTTCATGCTTCTCCTATTTTTAGATCGATTCATCCTCCTCATGTATTTCACACCTTTTGAAACTCTTCATATTTTTCAACCCTTTTCAGGCTCTTCATGTTTTTCAACACCACTTTATGGTCCTCCTAACTTTCTGACTGTTTCATGCTCCTCATATTTTTGACACCTTTTGAAGCTCTTCATATTTTTCACACCTTTTCAGGCTCTTCATATTTTTCAACACTGCTTCATGCTCCTCCTGTTATTGAGACCGTTTCATGCTCCTCATATTTTTGACAAGTTTTGGCTCTTCATATTTTTCAACCTTTTCAGTCTCCCCAAGTTTTTGAACACCGCTTCATGCTCCACCTATATTTGAGAGCGTTTCATGCTCCTCATATTTTTGACACATTTGAAGCTCTTCATATTTTTCACATCTTTTCAGGCTCTTCATGTTTTTTAACACCATTTTATGCTCCTCCTATTTATCAGACCGTTTCATGTTCATCTCATTTTTGACAACTTTTGAAGCTCTTCATATTTTTCACACCTTTTGAAGCTGTTCATATTTTCAACACCTTTTCAGGCTCTTCATGTTTTTGAACACGGCTTCATGCTCCCCCTATTTATCAGACCGTTACATGCTCCTCATGTATTTCACACTTTTTGAAGCTCTTCATATTTTTCACACCTTTTCAGGCTCCTCATGTTTTTGAACACAGTTTCATGCTCCTCCTATTTTTCAGATCGTTTCATGCTCCTCATATATTTTACACTTTTTGAAGCTCTTCATATTTTTCACACCTTTTCAGTCTCTTCATATTTTTGACACCGTTTCATGCTCCTCCTAATTTTCAGACCGTTTCATGCTCCTCATATTTTTGATACCTTTTGAAGCTCTGCATATTTTTCACACCTTTTCCTGCTCTGCATATTTTTCATCACCACTTCATGCTTCTCCTATTTTTCAGACCGTCTCATGCTCCTCATATTTTTGACACCTTTTGAAGCTCTGCATATTTTTCACACCTTTTCAGTCTCTTCATGTTTTTAAACACCGCTTCATGCTCCTCCTATTTTTCAGACCGACTCATGCTCCTCATATATTTGACAACATTTGAAGCTCTTCATATTTTTCACACCCTGTCAGGCTCCTCATGTTTTTCAACACCACTTCATGCTCCTCCTATTTTTCAGACCGTTTCATGCTCCTCATAGGTTTGACACCTTTTGAAGCTTTTCATATTTTTCACACCTTTTCAGGCTCTTCATGTTTTTGAACACCGCTTCATACTCTCCATATTTTTCAGACCGTTTCATGCTCCTCATTTTTTGACACCTTTTGAAGCGCTGCATATTTTTCACACCTTTTCATGCTCTTCATATTATTCAACACAGCTTCATGCTTCTCCTATTTTTCAGACCGTTTCATGCTCCTCATATTTTTGAAACCTATTGAAGTTCTGCATATTTTTCACACGTTTTCAGTCTCTTCATGTTTTTAAACACCGCTTCATGCTCCTCCTATTTTTTCAGTCCCTTTCATGCTCCTCATATTTTTGACACCTTTTGAAGTTCTTCATATTTTTCACACGCATTCAGGGCCTTCATAATTTTCAACAGCACTTCATGCCCCTCCTATTTCTCAGACCGTTTCATGCTCCTCATAATTTTGACACCTTTTCAAGCTCTCAGATTTTTCACACCTTTTCAGGCTCTTCATGTTTTTGAACACCACTTCATGCTACTCATATTTTTCAGACCGTTTCATGCTCCTCATATTTTTGACACCTTTTGAAGCTCTTCATATTTTTCACACCTTTTCAGGGTCTTCATGTTTTTCAACACCAATTCATGCCCCTCGTATTTTTGAGACCATTTCATGCTCCTCATATTTCTGACACCTTTTGAAGCTCTTCAAATTTTTCACACCTTTTCAGGCTCTTCATGTTTTAAACACCGCTTCCTGCTCCTCCTATTTTTCAGACTGTTTCATGCTCCTCATATTTTTGACACCTTTTGAAGCTCTTCATATTTTTCACACCTTTTCAGGGTCTTCATGTTTTTCAACACCAATTCATGCCCCTCGTATTTTTGAGACCGTTTCATGCTCCTCATTTTTTGACACCTTATGAAGCTCTTCATATTTTTGACACCTTTTCATGCTCTTCATATTTTTCAACACCAATTCATGGGCCATATATTTTTCAGACCGTTTCAGGATCCTCACATTTTTGACACCTTTTGAAGCTCTTCATATTTTTCACACCTTTTGAAGCTCTTAATATTTTTCACACCTTTTGAAGCTCTTCCTATTTTTCACACGTTTTCAAGCACTTCATGTTTTTCCACACCGCTTCATGCTCCTACTGTTTTTCAGACCTTTTCATGCTCCTCATATTTTGACACGTTTTGAGGCTCTTCATATTTTTCACACCTTTTCAGGCTTTTCTTGTTTTGAACATCGCATTATGCTCCTCCTATTTTTCAGACCGTTCATGCTCCTCATAATTTTGACACGTTTTGTGGCTCTTCTGTTTTTTCACACCTTTCCAACTCTTCATGTTTTTGAGCACCGTTTCATGGTCCTCCTTTTTCAGAACGTTTCATGCTCCTCATATTTTTGACACGTTGTGAGGCTCTTCATAATTTTCACACCTTTTCAGGCTCTCCATATTTTTGAACACCGCTTCATGCTCCTCCTATTTTTCAGACCGTTTCATGCTCATCTCATTTTTGACACCTTTTGCATCTCTTCATATTTTTCACACCTTTTGAAGCTCTTCATATATTTCACTCCTTTGCAGGCTCTTCATGTTTTTCAACACCACTTCATGTTCCTCCTATTATTCAGAGCGTTTCATGCTCATCTAATTTTTGACACCTTTTGAAGCTCTGCATATTTTTCACACCTTTTCCTGCTCTTCATATTTTTCACACCTTTTCAGGCTCTTCATGTTTATCAACACCGCTTCATGCTCCTCCTGTTTTCAGACCGTTTCAAGCTCCTCATGTATATCACAAATTTTGAAGCTCTTCAAATTTTTCACACATTTTCAGGCTCTTCGTGTTTTTCAACACCGCTTCATGATCCTCCTATTTTTCTGTCCCTTTCGTGCTCCTCATAATTTTCACACCTTTTTAAGCTCTTCAAATTTTTCACACCTTTTCAGGCCCTTCATGATTTTGAACACCGCTTCATGCTTCTCCTATTTTTAGATCGATTCATCCTCCTCATGTATTTCACACCTTTTGAAACTCTTCATATTTTTCAACCCTTTTCAGGCTCTTCATGTTTTTCAACACCACTTTATGGTCCTCCTAACTTTCTGACTGTTTCATGCTCCTCATATTTTTGACACCTTTTGAAGCTCTTCATATTTTTCACACCTTTTCAGGCTCTTCATATTTTTCAACACTGCTTCATGCTCCTCCTGTTATTGAGACCGTTTCATGCTCCTCATATTTTTGACAAGTTTTGGCTCTTCATATTTTTCAACCTTTTCAGTCTCCCCAAGTTTTTGAACACCGCTTCATGCTCCACCTATATTTGAGAGCGTTTCATGCTCCTCATATTTTTGACACATTTGAAGCTCTTCATATTTTTCACATCTTTTCAGGCTCTTCATGTTTTTTAACACCATTTTATGCTCCTCCTATTTATCAGACCGTTTCATGTTCATCTCATTTTTGACAACTTTTGAAGCTCTTCATATTTTTCACACCTTTTGAAGCTGTTCATATTTTCAACACCTTTTCAGGCTCTTCATGTTTTTGAACACGGCTTCATGCTCCCCCTATTTATCAGACCGTTACATGCTCCTCATGTATTTCACACTTTTTGAAGCTCTTCATATTTTTCACACCTTTTCAGGCTCCTCATGTTTTTGAACACAGTTTCATGCTCCTCCTATTTTTCAGATCGTTTCATGCTCCTCATATATTTTACACTTTTTGAAGCTCTTCATATTTTTCACACCTTTTCAGTCTCTTCATATTTTTGACACCGTTTCATGCTCCTCCTAATTTTCAGACCGTTTCATGCTCCTCATATTTTTGATACCTTTTGAAGCTCTGCATATTTTTCACACCTTTTCCTGCTCTGCATATTTTTCATCACCACTTCATGCTTCTCCTATTTTTCAGACCGTCTCATGCTCCTCATATTTTTGACACCTTTTGAAGCTCTGCATATTTTTCACACCTTTTCAGTCTCTTCATGTTTTTAAACACCGCTTCATGCTCCTCCTATTTTTCAGACCGACTCATGCTCCTCATATATTTGACAACATTTGAAGCTCTTCATATTTTTCACACCCTGTCAGGCTCCTCATGTTTTTCAACACCACTTCATGCTCCTCCTATTTTTCAGACCGTTTCATGCTCCTCATAGGTTTGACACCTTTTGAAGCTTTTCATATTTTTCACACCTTTTCAGGCTCTTCATGTTTTTGAACACCGCTTCATACTCTCCATATTTTTCAGACCGTTTCATGCTCCTCATTTTTTGACACCTTTTGAAGCGCTGCATATTTTTCACACCTTTTCATGCTCTTCATATTATTCAACACAGCTTCATGCTTCTCCTATTTTTCAGACCGTTTCATGCTCCTCATATTTTTGAAACCTATTGAAGTTCTGCATATTTTTCACACGTTTTCAGTCTCTTCATGTTTTTAAACACCGCTTCATGCTCCTCCTATTTTTTCAGTCCCTTTCATGCTCCTCATATTTTTGACACCTTTTGAAGTTCTTCATATTTTTCACACGCATTCAGGGCCTTCATAATTTTCAACAGCACTTCATGCCCCTCCTATTTCTCAGACCGTTTCATGCTCCTCATAATTTTGACACCTTTTCAAGCTCTCAGATTTTTCACACCTTTTCAGGCTCTTCATGTTTTTGAACACCACTTCATGCTACTCATATTTTTCAGACCGTTTCATGCTCCTCATATTTTTGACACCTTTTGAAGCTCTTCATATTTTTGACACCTTTTCTTGTTCTTCATGTTTTTCAACACCAATTCATGCTCCTCATATTTTTCAGACCGTTTCATGATCCTCCTATTTTTGACACCTTTTGAAGCTCTTCATATTTTTCACACCTTTTCAAGCTTTTCATATTTTCAACACCGCTTCATGCTCCTCCTATTTTTCAGACCGTTTCATGCTCCTCGTATTTTTGATACCTTTTGAAGCTCCTCATATTTTTCACACCTTTTCAGGCTCTTCATATTTTTGAACACCGTTTCATGCTCCTCTAATTTTTCAAACCGTTTCATGCTCCTCATATTTTTGACACCTTTTGAAGCTCTTCATATTTTTCACACGTTTTCAGGCTCTTCATGTTTTAAACACCGCTTCATGCTCCTCCTGTTTTTCAGACTGTTTCATGCTCCTCATATTTTTGACACCTTTTGAAGCTCTTCATATTTTTCACACCTTTTCAGGGTCTTCATGTTTTTCAACACCGCTTCATGCTCCTCATATTTTTCAGAACGTTTCATGCTCATCTCATTTTTGACACCTTTTGAAGCTCTTCATATTTTTCACTCCTTTTCAGGCTCTTCTTGTGTTTCAACACCGCTTAATGATCCTCCTATTTTTCAGACCATTCCTGCTACTCATATTTTGACACCTTTTGAAGCTCTTCAAGTTTTTCACACCTCTTCAGGCTCTTCAAGTTTTTCAACACCGCTTCATGCGCCTCCTATTTTTCAGACCGATTCATACTCCACATAATTTTGACACCGCTTGAAGCTCTTCATATTTTTCACACGTTTTAAAGCTCCTCAGGTTTTTCAACACCGCTTCGTTCTCCTCCTATTTTTTGGACCTTTTCATGCTCCTCATATTTTTGACACCTTTTGAAGCTCTTCATATTTTTCACACATTTTCAGGCTCTTCATGTTTTTCAACACAGCTTCATGCTCCTCCAATTTTTCAGATCGATTCTTGCTCCTAATATTTTTGTACCTTTTGAAGCTCTTCATATTTTTCACAACTTTTCAGGCTCTTCATGTTTTTCAACACCGCTTCATGCTCCTCCTATTTTTCAGAAAATTTCATGCTCCTCATATCTTTGACACCTTTTGAAGCTCTTCATATTTTTCACACATTTTCAGGCGCTTCAAGTTTTTCAACACCACTTCATGCTCCTCCTATATTTCAGATTGTTGCCTGCTCCACATATTTTTCACACCTTTTGAAGCTCTTCATATTTTTCACACCTTTTCATGGTCTTCACGTATTTCAACACCGCTTCATGCTCCTCCTATTTTTCAGGCCGTTTCATGCTCCTCATATTTTTGACACCTTTTGAAGCTCTTCATGTTTTTCACATCTTTTCAGTGTCTTCATGTTTTTCAACAGCGCTTCATGCTCCTCCTTTATTTCAGACCTTATCATTCTCCTCATATTTTTCACACCTTTTGAAGCTCTTCATATACTTCACACCTTTTCAGGCTCTTCATGTTTTTCAACACCGCTTCATGCTCCTCCTATTTTTCAGACCGTTTCATGATCCTCAAATATGTGACACCTTTTTAAGCTCTTCATATTTTTCACACATTTTCAGGCTCTTCTTGTTTTTGAACACTGTTTAATGCTCCTCCTGTTTTTCAGACCGTGTCATGCTCCTCATATTTTTGACACCTTTTTAAGCTCTTCATATATTTGTCACCTTTCCCTGTTCCTCAGGTTTTTCAACACCGCTTCATGCTCCTCCTATTTTTCAGGCTGTTTCATGCTCTTCATATTTTTGTCACCTTTTGAACCTCTTCATATATTTCACATTTTTTCAGGCTCTTCATGTTTTTCAACACCTTTTCATGCTCCTCCTATTTTTCAGAACGTTTCATGCTCCTCATATTTTTGACATGTTTTGAAGCTCTTCATATTTTTCACACCTTTTCAGTCTCTTCATGTTTTTCAACACCGCATCATTCTCCTCCTATTTTTCACACCGTTTCATGCTCCACATATTTTTGACACCTTTTGAAGCTCTTCATATATTTCACACCTTTTCAGGCTCTTTATGTTTTTGAACACCGCTTCATGCTCCTCCTATTTTTCACCCGGTTTGAAGCTCTTTATATATTTCACACCTTTTCAGGCTCTTCATGTTTTTGAAAACCGCTTCATGCTCCTCATATATTTCATATCTTTTTAAGCTCTTCATATTTTTCACACATTTTCAGGCTCTTCTTGTTTTTGAACACCGTTTAATGCTCCTCCTATTTTTCAGACCGTGTCATGCTCCTCATATTTTTCACACCTTTTTAAACTCTTCATATATTTGTCACCTTTTCCTGTTCCTCAGGTTTTTCAACACCTTTTCATGCTCCTATTTTTCAGACCATTTCATGCTCCTCATATTTCTGACACCGTTTGAAGCTCTTCATATATTTCACACTTTTTCAGGCTCTTCATGTTTTTCAACACCGCTACATGCTCCACCTATTTTTCAGATCGTTTCATGCTCCTCATATTTTTGACACCTTTTGAACCTCTTCATACTTTTCTCACCTTTTGACGCTCTTCATGTTTTTCACACCTTTTCAGGCTCTTCATGCAATTCAACACCGTTTCATGCTCCTCCTATTTTCAGACTGTTTCATGTTCCTTATATTTTTGACACCTTTTGAAGCTCTTCATATTTTTCACACATTTTCATGCTCTTCATGTTTTTCAACACCATTTCAAGCTCCTCCTGTTTTTCAGACTGTTTCATGCTCCTCATATTTTTGACACCTTTTGAAGCTCTTCATATTTTTCACACTTTTTCAAGGTCTTCTTGCTTTTCAACATCGTTTTATGCTCCCCCTATTTTAAGACTGTTTCATGCTCCTCATATTTTTGACACCTTTTGAAGCTCTTCATATTTTTCACACCTTTTCATGCTCTTCATGTTTTTCAACACCATTTCAAGCTCCTCCTGTTTTTCTGACTGTTTCATGCTCCTCATATTTTTGACACCTTTTGAAGCTCTTCATATTTTTCACACCTTTTCAAGGTCTTCATGCTTTTCAACATCGTTTCATGCTCCCGCTATTTTCAGACTGTTTCATGCTCCTCATATTTTTGACACCTTTTGAAACTCTTCATATTTTTCACACCTTTTCAGGCTCTTCATATTCTTGAACACCGCTTCATGCTCCTCATATGTTTGACACCTTTTGAAGCTCTTCATATTTTTCACACCTTTTCAGACTCTTCATGTTTTTCAACAACTTTTCATGCTCCTCCTATTTTTCAGACCATTTCATGCTTCTCATATTTTTCACACTTTTCGAGGCTCTTCATGTTTTTCAACACCTTTTCATGCTCCTCCTATTTTTCACAACGTTTCATGCTCCTCATATTTTTGACATGTTTTGAAGCTCTTCATATTTTTCACTCCTTTTCAGTCTCTTCATGTTTTTCAACACCGCATCATTCTCCTCCTATTTTTCACACCGTTTCATGCTCCACAAATCTTTGACACCTTTTGAAGCTCTTCATATATTTCACACCTTTTCAGGCTCTTTATGTTTTTGAACACCGCTTCATGCTCCTCCTATTTTTCACCCGGTTTGAAGCTCTTTATATATTTCAGACCTTTTCAAGCTCTTCATATTTTTCACAACTTTTCAGGCTCTTCATGTTTTCAACACCGCTTCACGCTCCTGCTATTTTTCAGACCGTTTTATTCTCCTCATATTTTTGACACCTTTTGAAGCTCTTCATGATTATCACACCTTTTCAGGCTCTTCATGTTTTTCAACACCGCTTCATGTTCCTCCTATTTTTCAAACCGTTTCATGCTCCTCATATTTTTGACACCTTTTGAAGATCTTCATGATTTTCACAACTTTTCTTGCTCTTCATGTTTTTCAACACCTTTTCATGCTCCTCCTATTTTTCAGACCGTTTCATGCTCCTCAAATTTTTGACACATTTTGAAGCTCTTCATATATTTGACACCTTTTGAAGCTCTTCATATTTTTCACACCTCTTCAGACTCTTCAAGTTTTTCAACACCGCTTCATGCGCCTCCTATTTTTCAGACAGATTCATGCTCCGCATAATTTTGACACCGGTTGAAGCTCTTCAGATTTTTCACACGTTGTCAAGCTCCTCAGGTTTTTCAACACCTCTTCATTCTCATCCTATTTTTTGGACCGTTTCATGCTCCTCATATTTTTGACACCTTTGAAGCTCTTCATATTTTTCACACCATTTCAGGCTCTTCATGCTTTTCAACACCGTTTCATGCTCCTCCTATTTTCAGACTTTTTCATGCTCCTCATATTTTTGACACCTTTTGAAGCTCTTCATATATTTCACACCTTTTCAGGCTCTTTATGTTTTTTAACAACGTTTCATGCTCCTATTTTTCACTCCTTTTGAAGCTCTTCATATTTTTCACACCTTTTCAAGGTCTTCATGTTTTTGAACAATGCTTCTTGCTCCTCATATTTTTCACATCTTTTGAAGCTCTTCATATTTTTCACACATTTTAAGGCTCTTCATGTTTTTGAACAACGTTTAATGCTCGTCCTATTTTTCAGACCGTTTCATGCTCCTCATATTTTTCACACTTTTTGAAGCTCTTCTTATATTTCTCACCTTTTCCTGTTCTTCAGATTTTTCAACACCTCTTCCTGCTTCTCCTATTTTTCAGACCGTATCATGCTCCTCATATTTTTCACACCTTTTCAGGCTTTTCATGTTTTTGAACACCACTTCATGCACCTCCTCTTTTTCAGGCCGTTTCATGGTCCTCATATTTTTCACACCTTTTCAAGCTCTTCATATTTTTCACAGCTTTGCAAGCTCTTCATGTTTTTCAACACCATTTCATGCTCCTCCTATATTTCAGACCGTTTCATGCTGCTCATATTTTGACATTTTTTGAAGCTCTTCATATATTTCACACCTTTTCATGCTCTTCACGTATTTCAACACCGCTTCATGCTCCTCCTATTTTTCAGGCCGTTTCATGCTCCTCATATTTTTGACACCTTTTGAAGCTCTTCATATTTTTCACACCTTTTCAGGCTCTTCATGTATTTTAACACCGTTTCATGCTCCTCCTGTTTTTCAGACCATTTCATGCTCCTCATATTTTTACACCTTTTGAAGCTCTTCATATTTTTCACACCTTTTCAAGCTCTTCATGTTTTTGAACACCGCTTCATGCTCCTCCTATTTTTCACACCTTTTGAAGCTCTTTATATTTTTCACCCCTTTTCAGTATCTTCAAGTTTTTGAACACCGCTTCATGCTCCTCCTATTTTTCGCACCTTTTGAAGCTATTCATATTTTTCACACCTATTCATGCTCTTCACTTTTTCAATACCGTTTCATACTGCTCCAAATTTTCAGACAGTTTCATGCTCCTCATATATTTGACATTTTTTGAAGCTCTTCATATTTTTCACACCTTTTCATGCTCTTCATGTTTTTCAATACCGTTTCATACTGCTCCTATTTTTCCAAAAGTTTCATGCTCCTCATATTTTGACACCTTTTGAAGCTCTTCATATTTTTCACATCTTTTCAGGCTCTTCGTGTTTTCAACACTCCGTCATGCTCCTCCTATTTTTCAGACCGTATCATGCTCCTCATATTTTTGACACCTTTTGAAGCTCTACATATTTTTCACACCTTTTCAGGCTCTTCATGTTTTTCAACACCGTTTCACGCTCCTCATATTTTCCCACCTTCTGAAGCTCTTCATATTTTTCAAAACTTTTCAGGCTCTTCATGTTTTTCAACACCGTTTCATGCTCCTCCTATTTTTCAGACCTTTTCATGCTCCTCATATTTTCCCACTTTCTGAAGCTCTTCATATTTTTCAAACCTTTTCAGGCTCTTCATGTTTTTGAACACCGTTTCATGCTCCTCCTATTTTTCAGACCTTTACGTGCTCCTCATATTTTTGACACCTTTTGAAGCTCTTCGTATTTTTCACACCTTTTCATGCTCTTCATGTTTTTCAATATCATTTCATACTGCTCATATTTTTCAGACAGTTTCATGCTCCTCATATTTTTGACATTTTTTGAAGCTCTTCATATTTTTCACACCTTTTCGAGCTCTTCATGTTTTTGAACACCACTTCATGCTCCTCCTATTTTTCAGAAAGTTTCATGCTCCTCATATTTTGACACCTTTTGAAGCTCTTCATATTTTTCACACCTATTCATGCTCTTCATTTTTTCAACACCATTTCATGCTCCTCCTATTTTTCAGACCGTTTCATGCTCCTCATATTTTTCAAACCTTTTGAAACACTTCATATTTTCCACACCTTTTAATGTTCTTCATGTTTTTCAACACGGTTTCATGCTCCCCTTTTTTTCAGATGTTTTCATGCTCCTCATATTTTGACACCTTTTGAAGCTCTTCATATTTTTCACACCTTTTGAATCTCTTCATATTTTTCACACCTTTTCAGGCTCTTCCTGTTTTTCAACACTGATTCATGCTCATCCTATTTTTCAGACCGTTCATGCTCCTCATATTTTTGACACCTTTTGAAGCTCTTCATATTTCTCACACCTTTTCAGGCTCTTCATGTTTTTGAAATCGGCTTAATGCTCCTCCTAATTTTTAGACCGTTTCATCCTCCTCAAATATTCCCACCTTCCTAAGCTCTTCATATTTTTCAAACCTTTTCAGCCTCTTCATGTTTTTCAACACCGTTTCACACTCCTCCCATTTTTCAGACCGTTTCATGCTCCTCATATTTTTCACACCATATCAGGCTTCATGTTTTCAACACCGTTTCATGCTCCTCTTGTTTTTCAGACAGTTTCATGCTCCTCATATTTTTGACGCCTTTTGAAGGTCTTCATATTTTTCACACCGTTTAAGGCTCTTCATGTTTTTAAATACCACTTCATGATCCTCCTGTCTTTCAGAAAGTTTCCTGCTCCTCATATATTTGACAGTTTTTGAAGCTCTTCATATATTTCACACCTTTTCAGGCTCTTTCTGTTTTTGAACACCGTTTCAAGCTCCTCCTATTTTTCAGACTGTAACATGCTCCTCATATTTTTGACACCTTTTGAAGCTCTTCATATATTTCACACCTTTGCAGGCCCTTCATGTTTTTCAACACCGCTTCATGCTCCTCCTATTTTTCAGACCGTTTCATGCTCCTCATATTTTTGACACCTTTTGAAGCTCTTCATATTTTTCACACCTTTTCAGGCTCTTCATGTTTTTCAACACTGCTTCACGCTCCTCCTATTTTTCAGACCGTTTCATGCTCCTCATATTTCTGATACATTTTGAAGCTCTTCATATTTTTCACACCTTTTCAGGCTCTTCATGTTTTTCAACTCCGCTTCATGCTCTTCCTTTTTTTTCAGACCGTTTCATGCTGCTCATATTTTTCACACCTCTTTAGCCTCTTCATGTTTTTCAACACCGCATCATGCTCCTCCTATTTTTCAGACCGTTTCATGCTCCTCATATTTTTGACATGTTTTGAAACTATTCATATATTTCACAATTTTTCAGGATCTTTATGTTTTTGAACACCGTTTCAAGCTCCTCCTATTTTTCAGACTGTAACATGCTCCTCATATTTTTGACACCTTTTCAAGCTCTTCATATATTTCACAACTTTTCAGGCTCTTTATGTTTTTGAACACCGTTTCAAGCTCCTCCTATTTTTCAGACTGTAACATGCTCCTCATATTTTTGACACCTTTTGAAGCTCTTCATATATTTCACACCTTTTCAGGCTCTTCATGTTTTTCAACACCGCTTCATGCTTCTCCTATTTTTCAGAACTTTTCATGCTCCTCATATTTTTGATACCTTTTGAAGCTCTTCATATATTTCACACCTTTTCAGGCTGTTCATGTTTTTCAACATCGCTTCATGCTCCTCCTATTTTTCAGAGGATTTCATGCTCCTCATATTTTTGACACCTTTTGAAGCTCTTCATGTTTTTCAACGCTGCTTCTTGCTCCTCCTATTTTTCAGAGTGTTTCATGCTCCTCATATTTTTGACACCATTTGAAGCTCTTAATGATTTTCAACACTGCTTCATGCTCCTCCTAATTTTCTGACCGTTTCATGCTCATAATTTTTTTCGCAACTTTTCAGACTATTCATGTTTTTCAACTCCGCCTCATGCTCCTCCTATTTTTCAGATCGTTTCGTGCTCCTCATATTTTTGACACATTTTGAAACCTTTCATATTTTTCACACCATTTCATGCTCTTCATGTTTTTCAACACCGCTTCATGCTCCTCCTATTTTTCAGACCGGTTCATGCTCCTCATATTTTTGACACCTTTTGAAGCTCTTCATATATTTCACAACTTTTCAGGCTCTTCATGCTTTTCAACATCGCTTCATGCTCCTCCTATTTTTCAGACCATTTCATGCTCCTCATATTTTCAACATCTTTTGCAACTCGTCATGTATTTCACTCCTTTTCAGGCTCTTCGTGTTTTTCAACACCGTTTCATGCTCCTCCTATTTTTCACACCGTTTCATGCTCCTCATATATTTGACACCTTTTGAAACTCTTCATATTTTTCAAACCTTTTCAGTTTCTCCCTGTTTTTCAGCTCCACTTGATGCTCCTTCTATTTTTCAGACCGTTTCATGCTCCTCATATTTTTGACACTGTTTGAAGCTCTTCATATTTTTCAAACTTTTTCAGGCTCTCCATATTTTTCAGCACCACTTGAGGCTCCTCCTATTTTTCAGCCAGTTTCATGCTCCTCATATATTTGACACCTTTAGAAGCTCTTCATATATTTCACACCTTTTCCGGCTCTTCATGTCTTTCAAGACAGCTTAATGCTCCTCCTATTTTTCAGAAAATTTCATGCTCCTCATATTTTTGATACCTTTTGAAGCTCTTCATATTTTTCACACATTTTCAGTCGCTTCAAGTTTTTCAACACCACTTCATGCTCCTCCTATATTTCAGATTATTGCCTGTTCCACATATTTTTCACACCTTTTGAAGCTCTTCATATTTTTCACACCTTTTCATGGTCTTCACGTATTTCAACACCGCTTCATGCTCCTCCTATTTTTCAGGCCGTTTCATGCTCCTCATATTTTTGACACCTTTTGAAGCTCTTCATGTTTTTCACATCTTTTCAGTGTCTTCATGTTTTTCAACACCGCTTCATGCTCCTCCTTTTTTTCAGACCTTATCATTCTCCTCATATTTTTCACACCTTTTGAAGCTCTTCATATACTTCACACCTTTTCAGGCTCTTCATGTTTTTCAACACCGCTTCATGCTCCTCCTATTTTTCAGACCGTTTCATGATCCTCAAATATGTGACACCTTTTTAAGCTCTTCATATTTTTCACACATTTTCAGGCTCTTCTTGTTTTTGAACACTGTTTAATGCTCCTCCTGTTTTTCAGACCGTGTCATGCTCCTCATATTTTTCACACCTTTTTAAGCTCTTCATATATTTGTCACCTTTCCCTGTTCCTCAGGTTTTTCAACACCGCTTCATGCTCCTCCTATTTTTCAGGCTGTTTCATGCTCCTCATATTTTTGTCACCTTTTGAACCTCTTCATATATTTCACATTTTTTCAGGCTCTTCATGTTTTTCAACACCTTTTCATGCTCCTCCTATTTTTCAGACAGTTTCATGCTCCTCATATTTTTGACACCTTTTGAAGCTCTTCATACTTTTCACACCTTTTGACGCTCTTCATGTTTTTCACACCTTTTCAGGATCTTCATGCTTTTCAACACCGTTGCATGCTCCTCCTATTTTCAGACTGTTTCATGCTCCTCATATTTTTCAGATCGTTTCGTGCTCCTCATATTTTTGACACATTTTGAAACCTTTCATATTTTTCACACCATTTCATGCTCTTCATGTTTTTCAACACCGCTTCATGCTCCTCCTATTTTTCAGACCGGTTCATGCTCCTCATATTTTTGACACCTTTTGAAGCTCTTCATATATTTCACAACTTTTCAGGCTCTTCATGCTTTTCAACATCGCTTCATGTTCCTCCTATTTTTCAGACCGTTTCATGCTCCTCATATTTTCAACATCTTTTGCAACTCGTCATGTATTTCACTCCTTTTCAGGCTCTTCGTGTTTTTCAACACCGTTTCATGCTCCTCCTATTTTTCACACCGTTTCATGCTCCTCATATATTTGACACCTTTTGAAACTCTTCATATTTTTCAAACCTTTTCAGTTTCTCCATGTTTTTCAGCTCCACTTGATGCTCCTTCTATTTTTCAGACCGTTTCATGCTCCTCATATTTTTGACACCGTTTGAAGCTCTTCATATTTTTCAAACGTTTTCAGGCTCTCCATATTTTTCAGCACCACTTGAGGCTCCTCCTATTTTTCAGCCAGTTTCATGCTCCTCATATGTTTGACACCTTTAGAAGCTCTTCATATATTTCACACCTTTTCCGGCTCTTCATGTCTTTCAAAACAGCTTAATGCTCCTCCTATTTTTCAGAAAATTTCATGCTCCTCATATTTTTGACACCTTTTGAAGCTCTTCATATATTTCACACCTTTTCAGGCTGTTCATGTTTTTCAACATCGCTTCATGCTCCTCCTATTTTTCAGAGGATTTCATGCTCCTCATATTTTTGACACCTTTTGAAGCTCTTCATATTTTTCACACCTTTTCAGACTCTTCATGTTTTTCAACAACTTTTCATGCTCCTCCTATTTTTCAGACCGTTTAATGCTTCTCATATTTTTCACACTTTTCGAGGCTCTTCCTGTTTTTCACACCTTTTCAGACTCTTCATGTTTTTCAACACCTTTTCATGCTCCTCCTATTTTTCAGAACGTTTCATGCTCCTCATATTTTTGACATGTTTTGAAGGTCTTCATATTTTTCACACCTTTTCAGTCTCTTCATGTTTTTCAACACCGCATCATTCTCCTCCTATTTTTCAGACCGTTTCATGCTCCACATATTTTTGACACCTTTTGAAGCTCTTCATATATTTCACACCTTTTCAGGCTCTTTATGTTTTTGAAAACCGCTTCATGCTCCTCCTATTTTTCACTCGGTTTGAAGCTCTTTATATATTTGACACCTTTTCAGGCTCTTCATGTTTTTGAAAACCGCTTCATGCTCCTCATATATTTCACATCTTTTTAAGCTCTTCATATTTTTCACACATTTTCAGGCTCTTCTTTTTTTTGAACACCGTTTAATGCTCCTCCTATTTTTCAGACCGTGTCATGCTCCTTATATTTTTCACACCTTTTTAAACTCTTCATATATTTGTCACCTTTTCCTGTTCCTCAGGTTTTTCAACACCTTTTCATGCTCCTCCTATTTTTCAGACCGTTTCATGCTCCTCATATTTCTGACACCGTTTGAAGCTCTTCATATATTTCACACTTTTTCAGGCTCTTCATGTTTTTCAACACCGCTTCATGCTCCTCCTATTTTTCAGGCTGTTTCATGCTCCCCATATTTTTGTCACCTTTTGAACCTCTTCATATATTTCACATTTTTTCAGGCTCTTCATGTTTTTCAACATATTTTCATGCTCCTCCTATTTTTCAGACAGTTTCATGCTCCTCATATTTTTGACACCTTTTGAAGCTCTTCATACTTTTCTCACCTTTTGACGCTCTTCATGTTTTTCACACCTTTTCAGGCTCTTCATGCTTTTCAACACCGTTTCATGCTCCTCCTATTTTCAGACTGTTTCATGCTCCTCATATTTTTGACACCTTTTGAAGCTCTTTATATTTTTCACACCTTTTCATGCTCTTCATGTTTTTCAACACCATTTCAAGCTCCTCCTGTTTTTCAGACTGTTTCATGCTCCTCATATTTTTGACACCTTTTGAAGCTCTTCATGTTTTTCACACTTTTTCAAGGTCTTCTTGCTTTTCAACATCGTTTCATGCTCCCCCTATTTTAAGACTCTTTCATGCTCCTCATATTTTTGACACCTTTTGAAGCTCTTCATATTTTTCACACCTTTTCATGCTCTTCATGTTTTTCAACACCATTTCAAGCTCCTCCTGTTTTTCAGACTGTTTCATGCTCCTCATATTTTTGACACCTTTTGAAGCTCTTCATATTTTTCACACCTTTTCAAGGTCTTCATGCTTTTCAACATCGTTTCATGCTCCCCCTGTTTTCAGACTGTTTCATGCTCCTCATATTTTTGACACCTTTTGAAACTCTTCATATTTTTCACACCTTTTCAGGCTCTTCATATTCTTGAACACCGCTTCATGCTCCTCATATGTTTGACACCTTTTGAAGCTCTTCATATTTTTCACACCTTTTCAGACTCTTCATGTTTTTCAACAACTTTTCATGCTCCTCCTATTTTTCAGACCATTTCATGCTTCTCATATTTTTCACACTTTTCGAGGCTCTTCATGTTTTTCACACCTTTTCAGGCTCTTCATGTTTTTCAACACCTTTTCATGCTCCTCCTATTTTTCACAACGTTTCATGCTCCTCATATTTTTGACATGTTTTGAAGCTCTTCATATTTTTCACACCTTTTCAGTCTCTTCATGTTTTTCAACACCGCATCATTCTCCTCCTATTTTTCACACCGTTTCATGCTCCACATATTTTTGACACCTTTTGAAGCTCTTCATATATTTCACACCTTTTCAGGCTCTTTATGTTTTTGAACACCGCTTCATGCTCCTCCTATTTTTCACCCGGTTTGAAGCTCTTTATATATTTCAGAGCTTTTCAAGCTCTTCATGTTTTTGAAAACCGCTTCATGCTCCTCATATATTTCACATCTTTTTAAGCTCTTCATATTTTTCACACATTTCAGGCTCTTCTTTTTTTTGAACACCGTTTAATGATCCTCCTATTTTTCAGACCGTGTCATGCTCCTCATATTTTTCACACCTTTTTAAGCTCTTCATATATTTGTCACCTTTTCCTGTTCCTCAGGTTTTTCAACACCGTTTCATGCTCCTCCTATTTTTCAGACCGTTTCATGCTCCTCATATTTCTGACACCGTTTGAAGCTCTTCATATATTTCACAATTTTTCAGGCTCTTCATGTTTTTCAACACCGCTTCATGCTCCTCCTATTTTTCAGGCTGTTTCATGCTCCTCATATTTTTGTCACCTTTTGAACCTCTTCATATATTTCACATTTTTTCAGGCTCTTCATGTTTTTCAACACATTTTCATGCTCCTCCTATTTTTCAGACAGTTTCATGCTCCTCATATTTTTGACACCTTTTGAAACTCTTCATATTTTTCACACCTTTTCAGGCTCTTCATATTTTTCAACACAGCTTCATGCTCCTCCAATTTTTCAGACCGATTCTTGCTCCTAATATTTTTGTACCTTTTGAAGCTCTTCATATTTTTCACAACTTTTCAGGCTCTTCATGTTTTTCAACACCGCTTCATGCTCCTCCTATTTTTCAGAAAGTTTCATGCTCCTCATATTTTTGACACCTTTTGAAGCTCTTCATATTTTTCACACCTTTTCAGGCACTTCATATTTTTGAACACCGTTTCATGCTCCTCGTATTTTTGATACCTTTTGAAGCTCCTCATATTTTTCACACCTTTTCAGGCTCTTCATATTTTTGAACACCGTTTCATGCTCCTCTAATTTTTCAAACCGTTTCATGCTCCTCATATTTTTGACACCTTTTGAAGCTCTTCATATTTTTCACACGTTTTCAGGCTCTTCATGTTTTAAACACCGCTTCATGCTCCTCCTATTTTTCAGACTGTTTCATGCTCCTCATATTTTTGACACCTTTTGAAGCTCTTCATATTTTTCACACCTTTTCAGGGTCTTCATGTTTTTCAACACCGCTTCATGCTCCTCATATTTTTCAGAACGTTTCATGCTCATCTCATTTTTGACACCTTTTGAAGCTCTTCATATTTTTCACTCCTTTTCAGGCTCTTCTTGTGTTTCAACACCGCTTAATGATCCTCCTATTTTTCAGACCATTCCTGCTACTCATATTTTGACACCTTTTGAAGCTCTTCAAGTTTTTCACACCTCTTCAGGCTCTTCAAGTTTTTCAACACCGCTTCATGCGCCTCCTATTTTTCAGACCGATTCATACTCCACATAATTTTGACACCGCTTGAAGCTCTTCATATTTTTCACACGTTTTAAAGCTCCTCAGGTTTTTCAACACCGCTTCGTTCTCCTCCTATTTTTTGGACCTTTTCATGCTCCTCATATTTTTGACACCTTTTGAAGCTCTTCATATTTTTCACACATTTTCAGGCTCTTCATGTTTTTCAACACAGCTTCATGCTCCTCCAATTTTTCAGATCGATTCTTGCTCCTAATATTTTTGTACCTTTTGAAGCTCTTCATATTTTTCACAACTTTTCAGGCTCTTCATGTTTTTCAACACCGCTTCATGCTCCTCCTATTTTTCAGAAAATTTCATGCTCCTCATATCTTTGACACCTTTTGAAGCTCTTCATATTTTTCACACATTTTCAGGCGCTTCAAGTTTTTCAACACCACTTCATGCTCCTCCTATATTTCAGATTGTTGCCTGCTCCACATATTTTTCACACCTTTTGAAGCTCTTCATATTTTTCACACCTTTTCATGGTCTTCACGTATTTCAACACCGCTTCATGCTCCTCCTATTTTTCAGGCCGTTTCATGCTCCTCATATTTTTGACACCTTTTGAAGCTCTTCATGTTTTTCACATCTTTTCAGTGTCTTCATGTTTTTCAACAGCGCTTCATGCTCCTCCTTTATTTCAGACCTTATCATTCTCCTCATATTTTTCACACCTTTTGAAGCTCTTCATATACTTCACACCTTTTCAGGCTCTTCATGTTTTTCAACACCGCTTCATGCTCCTCCTATTTTTCAGACCGTTTCATGATCCTCAAATATGTGACACCTTTTTAAGCTCTTCATATTTTTCACACATTTTCAGGCTCTTCTTGTTTTTGAACACTGTTTAATGCTCCTCCTGTTTTTCAGACCGTGTCATGCTCCTCATATTTTTGACACCTTTTTAAGCTCTTCATATATTTGTCACCTTTCCCTGTTCCTCAGGTTTTTCAACACCGCTTCATGCTCCTCCTATTTTTCAGGCTGTTTCATGCTCTTCATATTTTTGTCACCTTTTGAACCTCTTCATATATTTCACATTTTTTCAGGCTCTTCATGTTTTTCAACACCTTTTCATGCTCCTCCTATTTTTCAGAACGTTTCATGCTCCTCATATTTTTGACATGTTTTGAAGCTCTTCATATTTTTCACACCTTTTCAGTCTCTTCATGTTTTTCAACACCGCATCATTCTCCTCCTATTTTTCACACCGTTTCATGCTCCACATATTTTTGACACCTTTTGAAGCTCTTCATATATTTCACACCTTTTCAGGCTCTTTATGTTTTTGAACACCGCTTCATGCTCCTCCTATTTTTCACCCGGTTTGAAGCTCTTTATATATTTCACACCTTTTCAGGCTCTTCATGTTTTTGAAAACCGCTTCATGCTCCTCATATATTTCATATCTTTTTAAGCTCTTCATATTTTTCACACATTTTCAGGCTCTTCTTGTTTTTGAACACCGTTTAATGCTCCTCCTATTTTTCAGACCGTGTCATGCTCCTCATATTTTTCACACCTTTTTAAACTCTTCATATATTTGTCACCTTTTCCTGTTCCTCAGGTTTTTCAACACCTTTTCATGCTCCTATTTTTCAGACCATTTCATGCTCCTCATATTTCTGACACCGTTTGAAGCTCTTCATATATTTCACACTTTTTCAGGCTCTTCATGTTTTTCAACACCGCTACATGCTCCACCTATTTTTCAGATCGTTTCATGCTCCTCATATTTTTGACACCTTTTGAACCTCTTCATACTTTTCTCACCTTTTGACGCTCTTCATGTTTTTCACACCTTTTCAGGCTCTTCATGCAATTCAACACCGTTTCATGCTCCTCCTATTTTCAGACTGTTTCATGTTCCTTATATTTTTGACACCTTTTGAAGCTCTTCATATTTTTCACACATTTTCATGCTCTTCATGTTTTTCAACACCATTTCAAGCTCCTCCTGTTTTTCAGACTGTTTCATGCTCCTCATATTTTTGACACCTTTTGAAGCTCTTCATATTTTTCACACTTTTTCAAGGTCTTCTTGCTTTTCAACATCGTTTTATGCTCCCCCTATTTTAAGACTGTTTCATGCTCCTCATATTTTTGACACCTTTTGAAGCTCTTCATATTTTTCACACCTTTTCATGCTCTTCATGTTTTTCAACACCATTTCAAGCTCCTCCTGTTTTTCTGACTGTTTCATGCTCCTCATATTTTTGACACCTTTTGAAGCTCTTCATATTTTTCACACCTTTTCAAGGTCTTCATGCTTCTCAACATCGTTTCCTGCTCCCGCTATTTTCAGACTGTTTCATGCTCCTCATATTTTTGACACCTTTTGAAACTCTTCATATTTTTCACACCTTTTCAGGCTCTTCATATTCTTGAACACCGCTTCATGCTCCTCATATGTTTGACACCTTTTGAAGCTCTTCATATTTTTCACACCTTTTCAGACTCTTCATGTTTTTCAACAACTTTTCATGCTCCTCCTATTTTTCAGACCATTTCATGCTTCTCATATTTTTCACACTTTTCGAGGCTCTTCATGTTTTTCAACACCTTTTCATGCTCCTCCTATTTTTCACAACGTTTCATGCTCCTCATATTTTTGACATGTTTTGAAGCTCTTCATATTTTTCACTCCTTTTCAGTCTCTTCATGTTTTTCAACACCGCATCATTCTCCTCCTATTTTTCACACCGTTTCATGCTCCACATATCTTTGACACCTTTTGAAGCTCTTCATATATTTCACACCTTTTCAGGCTCTTTATGTTTTTGAACACCGCTTCATGCTCCTCCTATTTTTCACCCGGTTTGAAGCTCTTTATATATTTCAGACCTTTTCAAGCTCTTCATATTTTTCACAACTTTTCAGGCTCTTCATGTTTTCAACACCGCTTCACGCTCCTGCTATTTTTCAGACCGTTTTATTCTCCTCATATTTTTGACACCTTTTGAAGCTCTTCATGATTATCACACCTTTTCAGGCTCTTCATGTTTTTCAACACCGCTTCATGTTCCTCCTATTTTTCAAACCGTTTCATGCTCCTCATATTTTTGACACCTTTTGAAGATCTTCATGATTTTCACAACTTTTCTTGCTCTTCATGTTTTTCAACACCTTTTCATGTTCCTCCTATTTTTCAGACCGTTTCATGCTCCTCAAATTTTTGACACATTTTGAAGCTCTTCATATATTTGACACCTTTTGAAGCTCTTCATATTTTTCACACCTCTTCAGACTCTTCAAGTTTTTCAACACCGCTTCATGCGCCTCCTATTTTTCAGACAGATTCATGCTCCGCATAATTTTGACACCGGTTGAAGCTCTTCATATTTTTCACACCATTTCAGGCTCTTCATGCTTTTCAACACCGTTTCATGCTCCTCCTATTTTCAGACTTTTTCATGCTCCTCATATTTTTGACACCTTTTGAAGCTCTTCATATATTTCACACCTTTTCAGGCTCTTTATGTTTTTTAACAACGTTTCATGCTCCTATTTTTCACTCCTTTTGAAGCTCTTCATATTTTTCACACCTTTTCAAGGTCTTCATGTTTTTGAACAATGCTTCTTGCTCCTCATATTTTTCACATCTTTTGAAGCTCTTCATATTTTTCACACATTTTAAGGCTCTTCATGTTTTTGAACAACGTTTAATGCTCGTCCTATTTTTCAGACCGTTTCATGCTCCTCATATTTTTCACACTTTTTGAAGCTCTTCTTATATTTCTCACCTTTTCCTGTTCTTCAGGTTTTTCAACACCTCTTCCTGCTTCTCCTATTTTTCATACGGTATCATGCTCCTCATATCTTTCACACCTTTTCAGGCTTTTCATATTTTTGAACACCGCTTCATGCACCTCCTCTTTTTCAGGCCGTTTCATTCTCCTCATATTTTTCACACCTTTTCAAGCTCTTCATATTTTTCACAGCTTTGCAAGCTCTTCATGTTTTTCAACACCATTTCATGCTCCTCCTATATTTCAGACCGTTTCATGCTGCTCATATTTTGACATTTTTTGAAGCTCTTCATATATTTCACACCTTTTCATGCTCTTCACGTATTTCAACACCGCTTCATGCTCCTCCTATTTTTCAGGCCGTTTCATGCTCCTAATATTTTTGACACCTTTTGAAGCTCTTCATGTTTTTCACATCTTTTCAGGCTCTTCATGTTTTTCAACACCGCGTCATACTCCTCCTTTTTTTCAGACCGTATCATTCTCCTCATATTTTTCACACCTTTTGAATCTCTTCTTATTTTCACACCATTTCAGGCTCTTCATGTTTTTGACACCACTTCATGCTCCTCCTATTTTTCAGGCCGTTTCATGCTCCTCATATTTTTGACACATTTTGAAGCTCTCCATATTTTTCACAAATTTTCAGGCTCTTCATACTTTTCAACACCGTTTCATGCTCCTCCTATTTTCAGACCGTTTTATGCTCCTCATATTTTTGACACCTTTTGAAGCTCTTCATATTTTCACACCTTTTCAGACTCCTCATGTTTTTCAACAACATTTCATGCTCCTCCTATTTATCAGACCGTTTCATTCTTCTCATTTTTTCACACTTTCCGAGGCTCTTCATGTTTTTCACACCTTTTCAGGCTCTTCATGTTTTTCAACACCGCTTCATGCTCCTCCTATTTTACAGACCGTTTCATGCTCCTCACGTTTTTCAACACCGTTTCATGCTCCTCCTATTTTCACACCATTTCGTGCTCCTCATATTTTTCACAGCTTTTCAGGCTCTTCATATTTTCAATACCGTTTCATACTGCTCCTATTTTTCAGAAAGTTTCATGCTCCTCATATATTTGACACCTTTTGAAGCTCTTCATATTTTTCACACCTTTTCATGCTCTTCATGTTTTTCAACACCATTTCAAGCTCCTCCTGTTTTTCAGACTGTTTCATGCTCCTCATATTTTTGACACCTTTTGAAGCTCTTCATATTTTTCACACTTTTTCAAGGTCTTCTTGCTTTTCAACATCGTTTCATGCTCCCCCTATTTTAAGACTGTTTCATGCTCCTCATATTTTTGACACCTTTTGAAGCTCTTTATATTTTTCACACCTTTTCATGCTCTTCATGTTTTTCAACACCATTTCAAGCTCCTCCTGTTTTTCAGACTGTTTCATGCTCCTCATATTTTTGACACCTTTTGAAGCTCTTCATATTTTTCACACCTTTTCAAGGTCTTCATGCTTTTCAACATCGTTTCATGCTCCCCCTATTTTCAGACTGTTTCATGCTCCTCATATTTTTGACACCTTTTGAAACTCTTCATATTTTTCACACCTTTTCAGGCTCTTCATATTCTTGAACACCGCTTCATGCTCCTCATATGTTTGACACCTTTTGAAGCTCTTCATATTTTTCACACCTTTTCAGACTCTTCATGTTTTTCAACAACTTTTCATGCTCCTCCTATTTTTCAGACCATTTCATGCTTCTCATATTTTTCACACTTTTCGAGGCTCTTCATGTTTTTCACACCTTTTCAGGCTCTTCATGTTTTTCAACACCTTTTCATGCTCCTCCTATTTTTCACAACGTTTCATGCTCCTCATATTTTTGACATGTTTTGAAGCTCTTCATATTTTTCACACCTTTTCAGTCTCTTCATGTTTTTCAACACCGCATCATTCTCCTCCTATTTTTCACACCGTTTCATGCTCCACATATTTTTGACACCTTTTGAAGCTCTTCATATATTTCACACCTTTTCAGGCTCTTTATGTTTTTGAACACCGCTTCATGCTCCTCCTATTTTTCACCCGGTTTGAAGCTCTTTATATATTTCAGACCTTTTCAAGTTCTTCATGTTTTTGAAAACCGCTTCATGCTCCTCATATATTTCACATCTTTTTAAGCTCTTCATATTTTTCACACTTTTTCAGGCTCTTCTTTTTTTTGAACACCGTTTAATGCTCCTCCTATTTTTCAGACCGTGTCATGCTCCTCATATTTTTCACACCTTTTTAAGCTCTTCATATATTTGTCACCTTTTCCTGTTCCTCAGGTTTTTCAACACCGTTTCATGCTCCTCCTATTTTTCAGACCGTTTCATGCTCCTTATATTTCTGACACCGTTTGAAGCTCTTCATATATTTCACAATTTTTCAGGCTCTTCATGTTTTTCAACACCGCTTCATGCTCCTCCTATTTTTCAGGCTGTTTCATGCTCCTCATATTTTTGTCACCTTTTGAACCTCTTCATATATTTCACATTTTTTCAGGCTCTTCATGTTTTTCAACACATTTTCATGCTCCTCCTATTTTTCAGACAGTTTCATGCTCCTCATATTTTTGACACCTTTTGAAAGTCTTCATATTTTTCACACCTTTTCAGGCTCTTCATGTTTTTCAACACAGCTTCATGCTCCTCCAATTTTTCAGACCGATTCTTGCTCCTAATATTTTTGTACCTTTTGAAGCTCTTCATATTTTTCACAACTTTTCAGGCTCTTCATGTTTTTCAACACCGCTTCATGCTCCTCCTATTTTTCAGAAAGTTTCATGCTCCTCATATTTTTGACACCTTTTGAAGCTCTTCATATTTTTCACACATTTTCAGGCGCTTCAAGTTTTTCAACACCACTTCATGCTCCTCCTATATTTCAGATTGTTGCCTGCTCCACATATTTTTCACAACTTTTGGAGCTCTTCATAATTTTCACAACTTTTCAGGCTCTTCATATTTTACAACACCGCTTCACGCTCCTGCTATTTTTCAGACCGTTTTATTCTCCTCATATTTTTGACACCTTTTGAAGCTCTTCATGATTATCACACCTTTTCAGGCTCTTCATGTTTTTCAACACCGCTTCATGTTCCTCCTATTTTTCAAACCGTTTCATGCTCCTCATATTTTTGACACCTTTTGAAGATCTTCATGATTTTCACAACTTTTCTTGCTCTTCATGTTTTTCAACACCTTTTCATGCTCCTCCTATTTTTCAGACCGTTTCATGCTCCTCATATTTTTGACACATTTTGAAGCTCTTCATATATTTGACACCTTTTGTAGCTCTTCATATTTTTCACACCTCTTCAGACTCTTCAAGTTTTTCAACACCGCTTCATGTGCCTCCTATTTTTCAGACAGATTCATGCTCCGCATAATTTTGACACCGGTTGAAGCTCTTCAGATTTTTCACACGTTGTCAAGCTCCTCAGGTTTTTCAACACCTCTTCATTCTCATCCTATTTCTTGGACCGTTTCATGCTCCTCATATTTTTGACACCGTTGAAGCTCTTCATGTTTTTCACACCATTTCAGGCTCTTCATGCTTTTCAACACCGTTTCATGCTCCTCCTATTTTCAGACTTTTTCATGCTCCTCATATTTTTGACACCTTTTGAAGCTCTTCATATATTTCACACCTTTTCAGACTCTTTATGTTTTTTAACAACGTTTCATGCTCCTATTTTTCACTCCTTTTGAAGCTCTTCATATTTTTCACACCTTTTCAAGGTCTTCATGTTTTTGAACAATGCTTCTTGCTCCTCATATTTTTCACATCTTTTGAAGCTCTTCATATTTTTCACACATTTTAAGGCTCTTCATGTTTTTGAACAACGTTTAATGCTCGTCCTATTTTTCAGACCGTTTCATGCTCCTCATATTTTTCACACTTTTTGAAGCTCTTCTTATATTTCTCACCTTTTCCTGTTCTTCAGGTTTTTCAACACCTCTTCCTGCTTCTCCTATTTTTCATACCGTATCATGCTCCTCATATCTTTCACACCTTTTCAGGCTTTTCATGTTTTTGAACACCGCTTCATGCACCTCCTCTTTTTCAGGCCGTTTCATTCTCCTCATATTTTTCACACCTTTTCAAGCTCTTCATATTTTTCACAGCTTTGCAAGCTCTTCATGTTTTTCAACACCATTTCATGCTCCTCCTATATTTCAGACCGTTTCATGCTGCTCATATTTTGACATTTTTTGAAGCTCTTCATATATTTCACACCTTTTCATGCTCTTCACGTATTTCAACACCGCTTCATGCTCCTCCTATTTTTCAGGCCGTTTCATGCTCCTAATATTTTTGACACCTTTTGAAGCTCTTCATGTTTTTCACATCTTTTCAGGCTCTTCATGTTTTTCAACACCGCTTCATACTCCTCCTTTTTTTCAGACCGTATCATTCTCCTCATATTTTTCACACCTTTTGAATCTCTTCTTATTTTCACACCATTTCAGGCTCTTCATGTTTTTGACACCACTTCATGCTCCTCCTATTTTTCAGGCCGTTTCATGCTCCTCATATTTTTGACACATTTTGAAGCTCTCCACATTTTTCACAAATTTTCAGGCTCTTCATACTTTTCAACACCGTTTCATGCTCCTCCTATTTTCAGACCGTTTTATGCTCCTCATATTTTTGACACCTTTTGAAGCTCTTCATATTTTCACACCTTTTCAGACTCCTCATGTTTTTCAACAACATTTCATGCTCCTCCTATTTATCAGACCGTTTCATTCTTCTCATATTTTTCACACTTTCCGAGGCTCTTCATGTTTTTCACACCTTTTCAAGGTCTTCATGTTTTTCAACACCGCTTCATGCTCCTCCTATTTTACAGACCGTTTCATGCTCCTCACGTTTTTCAACACCGTTTCATGCTCCTCCTATTTTCACACCATTTCGTGCTCCTCATATTTTTCTCAGCTTTTCAGGCTCTTCATATTTTCAATACCGTTTCATACTGCTCCTATTTTTCAGAAAGTTTCATGCTCCTCATATTTTTGACACCTTTTGAAGCTCTTCATATTTTTCACACCTTTTCAGGCTCTTTTCCACACCACTTTTTGCTGTTCCTATTTTTCACACCGATTCACGCTCCTCATATTTTTCACACCTTTTGAAGCTCTTCATATTTTTCACACCTATTCATGCTCCTCATTTTTTAAACACCATTTCATGCTCCTCCTATTTTTCAGACCGTTTCATGCTCCTCATATTTTTCAAACCTTTTGAAGCTCTTCATATTTTCCACACCTTTTCATGTTCTTCATGTTTCTCAACACGGTTTCATGCTCCCACTATTTTTCAGATGGTTTCATGCTCCTCATAATTTTGACACCCTTTGAAGCTCTTCATATTTTTCACACCTTTTGAATCTCTTCATATTTTTCACACCTTTTCAGGCTGTACATGTATTTTAACACCGTTTCATGCTCCTCCTATTTTTCAGACCGTTTCATGCTCCTCATATTTTTGACACCTTTTGAAGCTCTTCATATTTTTCACACCTTTTCAGGCTCTTCATGTATTTTAACACCGTTTCATGCTCCTCCTATTTTTCAGACCGTTTCATGCTCCTCATATTTTTACACCTTTTGAAGCTCTTCATATTTTTCACACCTTTTCAAGCTCTTCATGTTTTTGAACACCGCTTGATGCTCCTCATATTTTTCACACCTTTTGAAGCTCTTTATATTTTTCACCCCTTTTCAGTATCTTCAAGTTTTTGAACACTGCTTCATGCTCCTCCTATTTTTCGCACCTTTTGAATCTATTCATATTTTTCACACCTATTCATGCCTTCATGTTTTTCAATACCGTTTCATACTGCTCCAAATTTTCAGACAGTTTCATTCTCCTCATATATTTGACATTTTTTGAAGCTCTTCATATTTTCACACCTTTTCATGCTCTTCATGTTTTTCAATACCGTTTCATACTGCTCCTATTTTTCCGAAAGTTTCATGCTACTCATATTTTGACACCTTTTGAAGCTCTTCATATTTTTCACACCTTATCATGCTCTTCATGTTTTTCAACACCTTTTCATGCTCCTCCTATTTTTCAGACCGTTTCATGCTCCACATATTTTTGACACTTTTTGTAGCTCTTCATATATTTCACACTTTTTCACGCTCTTCATGTTTTTCAACACCGCTTCATGCTCCTCCTATTTTTCAGACCTTTTCATGCTCCTCATATTTTTGACACCTTTTGAAGCTCTTCATATTTTTCACACATTTTAAGTATTTTCAAGGTTTTGAACACTGCTTCATTGTCCTCCAATTTTTGACACCTTTTGAAGCTCTTCATATTTTTCACACCTTTTCAGGCTCTTCATGTTTTTGAACTACGTTTCATGCTCTTCCTATTTTTCAAACCGTTTCATGCTCCTCATATTTTTGACATCTTTGAAAGCTCTTCATATTTTTCACACGTTTTGAATCTCTTCATATTTTTCACACCTTTTCAGTCTCTTCATGTTTTTCAAAACTGATTCATGCTACTCCTAATTTTCAGACCGTTCTTGCTCCTCATATTTTTGATAGCTTTTGAAGCTCTTCATGTATTTCACACCTTTTCAAGCTCTTCATGTTTTTCAACACCTTTTCATGCTTGTCCTATTTTTCAGACCGTTTCATGCTCCTCATATTTTCGACACTTTTTGAAGCTCTTCATATTTTTCACAACTTTTGAAGCTCTTCGTTTTTTCACAACTTTTCTGGCTCTTCATGTTTTTCAAAATCGGTTCATGCTCCTCCTATTTTTCAGCCCGTTTCATGCTCCTCATATTTTTGACACCTTTTGAAGCTCTTCATATTTTTCACACCTTTTAAGTATCTTTAAGTTTTTGAACACCGCCTCATGTCCTCCTATTTTTCACAACTTTTGAAGCTCTTCTTGTTTTTCACACCTTTTCAGTATCTTCAAGTTTTTGAACACTGCTTCATTGTCCTCCTATTTTTGACACCTTTTGAAGCTCTTCATATTTTTCACACCTTTTCAGGCTCTTCATGTTTTTGAACACCGTTTCATGCTCCTCACATTTTTGACACCTTTAGAAGCTCTTCATATTTTTCACACTTTTTGAGGCTCTTCATTTTTTTGAAGACCGCTTCATCCTCCTCCTATTTTTCAGACCGTTTCATGCTCCTCATATTTTTGACAACTTTTGAAGGTCTTCATATTTTTCACATCTTTTCAGTATCTTCAAGTTTTGAACACCGCTTCATGCTCCTCCTATTTTTCACACCTTTTGAAGCTCTTCCTATTTTTCAAACTTTTTCAAGCACTTCATGTTTTTGAACAACGCTTCATGCTCCTCATATTTTTCCCACCTTTTGAAGCTCTTCATATTTTTCACACCTTTTCAGGCTCTTCAAGTTTTTCAACACCGTTTCATGCTCCTCCTATTATTCAGACCGTTTCATGCTCCTCATATTTTTCCCACCTTTTGAAGCTCTTATATTTTGCACAGCTTTTGAATCTCTTCATATTTTTCACACCTTTTCAGGCTCTTCATATTTTTCACACCTTTTCAGGCTCTTCATATTTTTCAACACTGATTCATGCTACTCCTATTTTTCAGAACATTTCATGTTCCTCATATATTTAACACGTTTTGATGCTCTTCAAATATTTCACACCTTTTCAGGCACTTCAAGTTTTTGAACACCGCATCATGCTCCTCCTATTTTACAGACCGTTTCATGCTCCGCACGTTTTTCAACACCGTTTCATGCTCCTCCTATTTTCACACCATTTCGTGCTCCTCATATTTTTCACACTTTTTGATGCTCTTCATATTTTTCACACCTTTTCATGCTCTTCATGTTTTTGAACACCGCTTCATGCACCTCCTGGTTTTCAGACCGATTCATCCTCCTCATGTATTTCACACCTTTTGAAGCTCTTCATATTTTTCACACCTTTTCAGGCTCTTCATGTTTTTCAACACCGCCTCATGCTCCTCCATTTTTCAGACCGTTTCATGCTCCTCATATATTTGACACCTTTTGTAGCTCTTCATATTTTTCACACCTTTTCAGTCTCTGCATGTTTTTGAACACCGTTTCATGCTCCTCCTATTTTCAGACTGTATCGTGCTCCTCATATTTTTGACACCTTTTGAAGCTCTTCATATATTTCACATCTTTTCTGGCTCTTCATGTTTTTGAACACCGTTTCATGCTCCTCATATTTTCCAGACCGTTTCATGCTCCTCATATTTTTGACACCTTTTGAAGCTCTTCATATATTTCACACCTTTTCCGGCGCTTGATATTTTTCAACACCGCTTAATGCTCCTCCTATATTTCAGCTCGTTTCATGCTCCTCATGTATTTCACACCTTTTGAAGCTCTTCATATATTTCACACCTTTTCAGGCTCTTCATGGTTTTGAACACCGCTCCATGCTCCTCCTATTTTTCGGACCGTTTCCTGCTCCTCATATTTTTGACACTTTTTGAACCTCTTCATATCACACCTTTTGAGTCTCTTCAAATTTTTGAACACCGCTGAATGCTCCTGCTATTTTTCACACCTTTTGAAGCTCTTCATATTTTTCACACCATTTCATGCTCTTCATGTTTTTCAACACCGTTTCATGCTGCTCCTATTTTTCAGACTGTTTTATGCTCCTCATATTTTTGACACCTTTTTAAGCTCTTCATATTTTTCACACCTTTTCAGGCTCTTCATGATTTTGAACACCGTTTCATGCTATTACTTTTTTTGACACCTCTGAAGCTCTTCATATTTTCCCACCTTTAGAAGCTCTTCCTATTTTTCACACCTTTTGAAGCTCTTCATATATTTGACACGTAATCAGGTTCTTCATGTTTTTCAACACCACTTCATGCTCCTCCTATTTTTCAGACAGTTTCATGGTCCTCATATTTTTCACACCTTTTGAAGCTCTTCATATATTTGAGACGTTTTCAGGCTCTTCAAGTTTTTCAACACCGCTTCATGCTCCTCTTATTTTTTAGACCGTTTCATGCTCCTCATATTTTTCACACCTTTTGAAGCTCTTCATATTTTTCACACCTTTTCAGGCTCTTCATATTTTTGAACACCGTTTCCTGCTCCTCCTTTTTTTCAGACCGTTCCATGCTCCTCATATTTTTGACACCTTTTGAAGCTCTTCATATATTTCACAACTTTTCAGGCTCTTCATGTTTTTGAACACCGTTTCATGCTCCTCCTATTTTTCAGAAAGTTTCATGCTCCTCATATTTTGACGCCATTTTAAGCTCTTCACATTTTCCACACCTTTCAGGCTCTTCATGTATTTTAATACGGCTTCATACTCCTCCTATTTTTCAGAACTTTTCATGCTTCTCATATTTTTGACACCTTTTGAAGCTCTTCATATTTTTCACACCTTTACAGACTCTTCAGTTTTTTCAACACCGCTTCATGCTCCTCCTCTTTTTCAGACCGTTCATGCTCCTCATATTTTTGACACCTTTTGAAGCTCTTCATATTTTTCACACCTTTTCAGGCCATTCAGGTTTTTCAACACCACTTCATGCTCTTCCTATTTTTCAGAGCGTTTCATGCTCCTCATGTATTTCACACTTTTGAAGCTCTTCATATTTTTCATACGTTTTCAAGCTCTTCATGTTTTTGAATACCCCTTCATGCTCCTCACATTTTTCACACATTTTGAAGCTCTTCATATTTTTCACACCATTTCTTGCTCTTCATGTTTTTCAACAACGTTTCATTCTGCTCCTATTTTTCAGACTGTTTCATTCTCCTCATATTTTTGACACCTTTTTAAGCTCTTCATATTTTTCACACCTTTTCAGACTCTTCACGTTTTTGAACACCGTTTCATGCTATTCCTTTTTTTGACACCTTTGAAGCTCTTCATATTTTCCCACCTTTAGAAGCTCTTCATATTTTTCACACCTTTTGAAGCTCTTCATATATTTCACATCTTTTCAGGCTCTTCATGCTTTTCAACACCGCTCCATGCTCCTCCTATTTTTCAGACCGTTTCATGTTCCTCAAATATTTGACACCTTTTGAATCTCTTCATAATTTTCACACCTTTTCAGGCTCTTCATGTTTTTCAACACCGCTTCATGCTCCTCTTATTTTTTAGATCGTTTCATGCTCCTCATATTTTTGACACATTTGAAGCTCTTCATATTTCTCACACCTTTTCATGCTCTTCATGTCTTTGCAGACCACTTCATGCTCCTCCTGTTTTTCAGACCGTTTCATGCTCCTAATATTTGTGACACCTGTTCAAACTCTTCATGTTTTTCACACCTTTTCAGGCTCTTCATGTTTTTCAACACCGCTTCATGCTCCTCGTATTTTTCAGACCATTTCATGTTCCTCATATTTTTGACACCTTTTGAAGCTCTTCATATATTTCACACCTTTTCAGGCTATTCATGTTTTTGAACACCGCTTCATGCTCCTCCTATTTTTCAGACCGTTTCATGCTCCTCATATTTTTCACACGTTTTGAAACTCTTCATATTTTTCACACCTTTTCAGGCTCTTCATGTTTTTGAACACCGTTTCATGCTCCTCCTATTGTTCCGACCGTATCATGCTCCTCATATTTTTGACACCTTTTGAAGCTCTTCATTTTTTTGACACCTTTTCTGGCTCTTCATGTATTTGAACACCGTTTCATGCTCCTCCTATTTTTCAGACTGTTTCATGCTCCTCATATTTTTGACAGCTTTTGAAGCTCTTCATATTTTTCACACCTTCTCAGGCTCCTCATGTTTTTCAACACCACCTCATGCTCCTCCTATTTTTCAGACCGTGCATGCTCCTCATATTTTTGACACCTTTTGGATCTCTTCATATTTTTCACACCTTTTCAGGCTCTTCATGTTTTTCTTTTTTTTGTTGTTTTTTGTTTTTTTTTAATTTTTATTATTATCATTTTTTTTCCAGTGGGTTTTTTCATACATTGATATGAATCAGCCATGGATTTACATGTATTCCCAATCCCGATCCCCCCTCCCACCTAACTCTCCACCCGATTCCTCTGAGTCTTCGCAGTGCACCCGGCTGGAGCACTTGTCTCGTGCATCCCCCCTGGGCTGGTGATCTGTTCCACCATAGATAGTATACATGCTGTTATTTTGAAATATCCCACCCTCACATTCTCCCACAAAGTTCAAAAGTCTGTTCTGTATTTCTGTGTCTCTTTTCCTGTTCTGCATATAGGGTTATCTTTTTCACCTTTCTAAATTCCATATACGTGTGTCAGTATGCTGTAATGTTCTTTATCTTTCTGGCTTACTTCATTCTGTATAAAGGGCTCCAGCTTCATCCATCTCATTAGGACTGGTTCAAATGAATTCTTTTTAATGGCTGAGTAATATTCCATGGTGTATATATACCACAGCTTCCTTATCCATTCATGTGCTGATGGGCATCTAGGTTGCTTCCATGTACTGGCTATTATAAATAGTGCTGCGATGAACATAGGGGTGCACGTGTCTCTTTCAGATATGGTTTCCTCAGTGTGTATGCCCAGAAGTGGGATTGCTGGGTCATATGGCAGTTCTATTTCCAGTTGTTTAAGAAATCTCCACACTGTTTTCCATAGCGGCTGTACTAGTTTGCATTCCCACCAACAGTGTAAGAGGTTTCCCTCTTCTCCACACCCTCTCCAGCATTTATTGCTTGTAGACATTTGGATAGCAGCCATCCTGACTGGCGTGTAATGGTACCTCATTGTGGTTTTGATTTGCATTTCTCTAATAATGAGTAAGGTGAAAAGACAGCCCTCAGATTGGGAGAAAATAATAGCAAATGAAGAACAGACAAAGGATTAATCTCAAAAATATACAAGCAACTCCTGCAGCACAATTCCAAAAAAATAAATGACCCAATCAAAAAATGGGCCAAAGAACTAAACAGACATTTCTCCAAAGAAGACATACAGATGGCTAACAAACACATGAAAAGATGCTCAACATCTTCATGTTTTTCAACACGGCTTCATGCTCCTCCTATTTTTCAGACCATTTCATGCTCCTCACATATTTTACACCGTTTGAAGCTCTTCATATATTTCACACCTTTTCAAGCTCTACATGATTTTCAAAACCGCTTCATGCTCCTCCTATTTTTCCGACCGTTTCATGCTCCTCATATTTTTGACACCTTTTGAAGCTCTTCATATTTTTCACACCTTTTCAGGCTCTTCATGTTTTCAACACCTCTTCATGCTCCTCCTATTTATCAGACCACTTCATGCTCCTCATACTTTTGACACCTTTTGAAACTCTTCATATATTTCACACCTTTTCAGGCTCTTCATGTTTTCAACACCTCTTCATGCTCCTCGTATTTTTCAGACCGTTTCATGCTCCTCATATTTTTGTCACCTTTTGAAGCTCTTCATATATTTCACTCCTTTTCGGGCTCTTCATGTTTTTCAACACCGCTTCATGCTCGTCCTATTTTTCAAACCTTTTCATGCTCCTCATATTTTTGACACCTTTTGAAGCTCTTCATATATTTGACACCTTTTCAGGCTCTTCATGTGTTTCAACACCGCTTAATGCTACTCCTATTTTTCAGGCGATTTAATGCTCCTCATATTTTTGACACATTTTGAAGCTCTTCATATATTTCACACCTTTTCACGCTCTTCATGTTTTTCAACACCGCTTCATTCTCCTACTATTTTTCAGACCGTTTCATGCTCCTCATACTTTTGACACCTTTTGAAGCTCTTCATATTTTTCACAACTTTTCAGGCTCTTCATGTTTTTGAAAAAAGCTTTATGGTCCTCCTATTTTTCAAACGTTTCATGCTCCTCATATTTTTCACAACTTTTGAAGCTCTTCATACTTTTCACACCTTTTCAGGCTCTTCATGTTTTTGAAAACCGCTGCATGCTCCTCCTATATTTCAGACCGTTTCATGCTCCTCATATTTTTGACATCTTTGAGCTCTTCATATTTTTCACACCTTTTCAGGCTCTTCCTGTTTTTGACGACAGCTTCATGCTCCTCCTATTTTTCACACTGTTTCTTGCTCCTCATGTTTTTGACACCTTTTGAAGCTCTTCATATATTCTCACCTCTTCATTCTCTTCATCTTTTTAAAAACCGCTTCATGCTCCTCCTATTTTTCAGACCGTTTCATGCTCCTCATACATTTGACACCTTTTGAAGCTCTTAATGTTTTTCACAACTTTTCTGGCTCTTCATGTTTTTGAACACCGTTTCATGCTACTCCTATTTTTCAGACCGTTTCATCTCCTCATATTTTTGACACCTTTTGAAGCTCTTCATATTTTTCACACCTTTTCATGCTCTTCATGTTTTTCAAGAGCGTTTCATTCTCCTCCTATTTTTCACACTGTTTCTTGCTCCTCATGTTTTTGACACCTTTTGAAGTTCTTCATATTTTTCACACCTTTTAAATCTCTTCATGTTTTTCGACACCACTTCATGCTCCCCCTATTTTTAAGACTGTTTCATGCTCCTCATATATTTGACACCTTTTGAAGCTCTTCCTATTTTTCAGACCTTTCAGGCTCTTCATGTTTTTGAACACCGTTTCATGCTCCTCGTATTTTTCAGACTGCTTTATGCTCCTCATAATTTAACACCTTTTGAAGCTCTTCATATTTTTCACCACTTTTAAGCTCTTCATGTTCTTGAACACCGCTTCATGCTCCTCCTATTTTTCAGACCGTTTCATGCTCCTCATATTTTTGACACATTTTGAAGTTCTTCATATTTTTCACAATTTGCAGGTTCTTCATATTTTTCAACACCGCTTCATACTCCTCCTATTATTCAGACCGTTTCATGCTTCTCATATTTTTGACTCCTTTTGAAGCTCTTCATATTTTTCACACCTTTTCATGCTCTTCATCTTTTTCAAAACCGTTTCATGCTCATCCTATTTTCACACTGTTTTATGCTGCTCATACATTTGACACCTTTTGAAGCTCTTCATATTTTTCACAACTTTTCAGGCTCTTCATGTTTTTGAAAAAAGCTTTATGGTCCTCCTATTTTTCAACCGTTTCATGCTCCTCATATTTTTCACAACTTTTGAAGCTCTTCATACTTTTCACACCTTTTCAGCCTCTTCATGTTTTTGAAAACCGCTTCATGCTCCTCCTATTTTTCAGACCGTTTCATGCTCCGCAAATTTTTCACACCTTTTGAAGCTCTTCATATTTTTCACACGTTTTCAAGCTCTTCATGTTTTTCAACACCGCTGCATGCTCCTCCTATATTTCAGACCGTTTCATGCTCCTCATATTTTTGACATCTTTGAGCTCTTCATATTTTTCACACCTTTTCAGGCTCTTCCTGTTTTTGATGAAAGCTTCATGCTCCTCCTATTTTTCACACTGTTTCTTGCTCCTCATGTTTTTGACACCTTTTGAAGCTCTTCATATATTTCTCACCTCTTCATTCTCTTCATCTTTTTAAAAACCGCTTCATGCTCCTCCTATTTTTCAGACCTTTTCATGCTCCTCATACATTTGACACCTTTTGAAGCTCTTAATGTTTTTCACAACTTTTCTGGCTCTTCATGTTTTTGAACACCGTTTCATGCTACTCCTATTTTTCAGACCGTTTCATTTCCTCATATTTTTGACACCTTTTGAAGCTCTTCATATTTTTCACACCTTTTCATGCTCTTCATGTTTTTCAAGAGCGTTTCATTCTCCTCCTATTTTTCACACTGTTTCTTGCTCCTCATGTTTTTGACACCTTTTGAAGTTCTTCATATTTTTCACACCTTTTAAATCTCTTCATGTTTTTCAACACCGCTTCATGCTCCCCCTATTTTTAAGACTGTTTCATGCTCCTCATATATTTGACACCTTTTGAAGCTCTTCCTATTTTTCAGACCTTTCAGGCTCTTCATGTTTTTGAACACCGTTTCATGCTCCTCGTATTTTTCAGACTGCTTTATGCTCCTCATAATTTAACACCTTTTGAAGCTCTTCATATTTTTCACCACTTTTAGGCTCTTCATGTTCTTGAACACCGCTTCATGCTCCTCCTATTTTTCAGACCGTTTCATGCTCCTCATATTTTTGACTCATTTTGAAGTTCTTCATATTTTTCACAATTTTCAGGTTCTTCATATTTTTCAACACCGCTTCATACTCCTCCTATTATTCAGACCGTTTCATGCTTCTCATATTTTTGACTGCTTTTGAAGCTCTTCATATTTTTCACACCTTTTCATGCTCTTCATGTTTTTCAAGAGCGTTTCATTCTCCTCCTATTTTTCACACTGTTTCTTGCTCCTCATGTTTTTGACACCTTTTGAAGTTCTTCATATTTTTCACACCTTTTAAATCTCTTCATGTTTTTCGACACCACTTCATGCTCCCCCTATTTTTAAGACTGTTTCATGCTCCTCATATATTTGACACCTTTTGAAGCTCTTCCTATTTTTCAGACCTTTCAGGCTCTTCATGTTTTTGAACACCGTTTCATGCTTCTCGTATTTTTCAGACTGCTTTATGCTCCTCATAATTTAACACCTTTTGAAGCTCTTCATATTTTTCACCACTTTTAGGCTCTTCATGTTCTTGAACACCGCTTCATGCTCCTCCTATTTTTCAGACCGTTTCATGCTCCTCATATTTTTGACTCATTTTGAAGTTCTTCATATTTTTCACAATTTTCAGGTTCTTCATATTTTTCAACACCGCTTCATACTCCTCCTATTATTCAGACCGTTTCATGCTTCTCATATTTTTGACTCCTTTTGAAGCTCTTCATATTTTTCACACCTTTTCTGGATCTTCCTGTTTTTGACGACCGCTTCATGCTCCTCCTAATTTTCACACCGTTTCATGCTCTTAATATTTTTGACACCTTTTGAAGCTCTTCATATTTTTCAAACCTTTTTAGCCTCTTCATGTTTTTCAACACAGTTTCATGCTCCTACTATTTTTAAGACCGTTTCATGCTTCTCATATTTTTGACACGTTTTGAAGCTCTTCCTATTTTTCAGACCTTTCAGGCTCTTCATGTTTTTGAACACCGTTTCAGGCTTCTCGTATTTTTCAGAATGCTTTATGCTCCTCATAATTTAACACCTTTTGAAGCTCTTCATATTTTTCACAACTTTTCAGGCTGTTCATGTTTTTGAAAAAAGCTTTATGGTCCTCCTATTTTTCAACCGTTTCATGCTCCTCATATTTTTCACAACTTTTGAAGCTCTTCATACTTTTCACACCTTTTCAGGCTCTTCATGTTTTTGAAAACCGCTTCATGCTCCTCCTATTTTTCAGACCGTTTCATGCTCTGCAAATTTTTCACACCTTTTGAAGCTCTTCATATTTTTCACACGTTTTCAAGCTCTTCATGTTTTTCAACACCGCTGCATGCTCCTCCTATATTTCAGACCGTTTCATGCTCCTCATATTTTTGACATCTTTTAGCTCTTCATATTTTTCACACCTTTTCAGGCTCTTCCTGTTTTTGACGACAGCTTCATGCTCCTCCTATTTTTCACACTGTTTCTTGCTCCTCATGTTTTTGACACCTTTTGAAGCTCTTCATATATTTCTCACCTCTTCATTCTCTTCATCTTTTTAAAAACCGCTTCATGCTCCTCTTATTTTTCAGACCGTTTCATGCTCCTCATACATTTGACACCTTTTGAAGCTCTTAATGTTTTTCACAACTTTTCTGGCTCTTCATGTTTTTGAACACCGTTTCATGCTACTCCTATTTTTCAGACCGTTTCTTCTCCTCATATTTTTGACACCTTTTGAAGCTCTTCATATTTTTCACACCTTTTCATGCTCTTCATGTTTTTCAAGAGCGTTTCATTCTCCTCCTATTTTTCACACTGTTTCTTGCTCCTCATGTTTTTGACACCTTTTGAAGTTCTTCATATTTTTCACACCTTTTAAATCTCTTCATGTTTTTCGACACCACTTCATGCTCCCCCTATTTTTAAGACTGTTTCATGCTCCTCATATATTTGACACCTTTTGAAGCTCTTCCTATTTTTCAGACCTTTCAGGCTCTTCATGTTTTTGAACACCGTTTCATGCTCCTCGTATTTTTCAGACTGCTTTATGCTCCTCATAATTTAACACCTTTTGAAGCTCTTCATATTTTTCACCACTTTTAGGCTCTTCATGTTCTTGAACACCGCTTCATGCTCCTCCTATTTTTCAGACCGTTTCATGCTCCTCATATTTTTGACACATTTTGAAGTTCTTCATATTTTTCACAATTTTCAGGTTCTTCATATTTTTCAACACCGCTTCATACTCCTCCTATTATTCAGACCGTTTCATGCTTCTCATATTTTTGACTCCTTTTGAAGCTCTTCATATTTTTCACACCTTTTCCTGCTCTTCATCTTTTTCAAAATCGTTTCATGCTCATCTTATTTTCACACTGTTTCATGTTCCTCATATTTTTCACACCTTTTGAAGCTACTCATATTTTTCAAAACTTTTCAGGCTCTCCATGATTTTGAACACCACTTCATGCTCCTCCTGTTTTTCAGACCGTTTAATGCTCCTCATATTTTTGACACATTTAGAAGCTGTTCATATTTTTCACACCTTTTCAGTGTCTTCCTCTTTTTGATGACCGCTTCATGCGCCTCTATTTTTCAGAACGTTTCATACTCCTCATATTTTTGACATCTTTTGAGCTCTTCATATTTTTTCACCACTTTTCATGCTCTTAATCTTTTTCAAAAGCGTTTCAGGCTCCTCCTATTTTTCAGCCAGTTTCATGCTCCTCATATGTTTGGCACCTTTTGAAGCTCTTCATATATTTCACACCTTTTCCGGCTCTTCATGTCTTTCAAGACAGCTTCATGCTCCTCCTATTTTTCAGACCGTTTCATGCTCCTCAAATTTTTGACACCTTTTGAGGCTCTTCATATTTTTCACACCTTTTCAGGCTCTTCATATTTTTCAACACCGCTTCATGCTTTTCCTGTTTTCAGACCTTTTCATGCTCCTCATATTATTGCCATCTTTTGAAGATCTTCATTTATTTCACTCCTTTTCATGGTCTTCATGTTTTTCAACACCGTTTCATGCTCCTCCTATTTTTAGGACCGTTTCATGCTCCTCATGTTTTTGACACTTTTTGAATCTCTTCATATTTTTCACAACATTTCATGCTCTTCAAATTTTTCAACACCGCTTCATGCTCCTCCTATTTTTCAGACCGTTTCATGCTCCTCATATTTTTGCCATCTTTTGAAGCTCTTCATTAATTTAACTCATTTTCAGGCTCTTCATGTTTTTTAACACCGTTTCATGCTCCTCCTATTTTTCGGACTGTTTCATGCTCCTCATATTTTTGCCACCTTTTGAAGCTCTTCATTTTTTTCACATCTTTTCAGGCTCTTCATGTTTTTCAACACCGCTACGTGCTCTTCATATTTTTGACAGTTTTTGAAGCTCTTCATTTATTTCACACCTTTTCAGGCTCTTCAAGATTTGCAACACGGCTTCATGCTCCTCCTATTTTTCAGACCGTTTCATGCTCCTCATATTTTTCACACATTTTGAAGCTCTTCATATTTTTCACACCTTTTGAAGATCTTCATATTTTTCACACCTTTTCAAGCTCTTCCTGTTTTTCAACACCGCTTCATGCTCCTCGTATTTTTCAGACCGTTCATGCTCCTCATATTTGTGACATCTTTTGAAGCTCTTCATATATTTCACACCTTTTCAGGTTTTTCATATTTTTGAACACCGTTTCATGCTCCTCCTATTTTTCAGACTGTTTCATGCTCCTCATATTTTTGACAGCTTTTGAAGCTCTTCATATTTTTCACACCTTCTCAGGCTCCTCATGTTTTTCAACACCAACTCATGCTCCTCCTATTTTTCAGACCGTGCATGCTCCTCATATTTTTGACACCTTTTGGATCTCTTCATATTTTTCACACCTTTTCAGGCTCTTCATGTTTTTCTTTTTTTTGTTGTTTTTTTAATTTTTATTATTATCATTTTTTTTTCCAGTGGGTTTTGTCATACATTGATATGAATCAGCCATGGATTTACATGTATTCCTAATCCCGATCCCCCCTCCCACCTACCTCTCCACCAGATTCCTCTGAGTCTTCGCAGTGCACCACGCTGGAGCACTTGTCTTGTGCATCCCCCTTGGGCTGGTGATCTGTTCCACCATAGATAGTATACATGCTGTTATTTTGAAATATCCCACCCTCACATTCTCCCACAAAGTTCAAAAGTCTATTGTGTATTTCTGTGTCTCTTTTTCTGTTCTGCATATAAAGTTATCTTTATCACCTTTCTAAATTCCATATACGTGTGTCAGTATGCTGTAATGTTCTTTATCTTTCTGGCTTACTTCATTCTGTATAAAGGGCTCCAGCTTCATCCATCTCATTAGGACTGGTTCAAATGAATTCTTTTTAATGGCTGAGTAATATTCCACGGTGTATATATACCACAGCTTCCTTATCCATTCATGTGCTGATGGGCATCTAGGTTGCTTCCATGTCCTGGATATTATAAACAGTGCTGCGATGAACATAGGGGTGCACGTGTCTCTTTCAGATATGGTTTCCTCAGTGTGTATGCCCAGAAGTGGGATTGCTGGGTCATATGGCAGTTCTATTTCCAGTTGTTTAAGAAATCTCCACACTGTTTTCCATAGCGGCTGTACTAGTTTGCATTCCCACCAACAGTGTAAGAGGTTTCCCTCTTCTCCACACCCTCTCCAGCATTTATTGCTTGTAGACTTTTGGATAGCAGCCATCCTGACTGGCGTGTAATGGTACCTCATTGTGGTTTTGATTTGCATTTCTCTAATAATGAGTAAGGTGAAAAGACAGCCCTCAGATTGGGAGAAAATAATAGCAAATGAAGAACAGACAAAGGATTAATCTCAAAAATATACAAGCAACTCCTGCAGCACAATTCCAAAAAAATAAATGACCCAATCAAAAAATGGGCCAAAGAACTAAACAGACATTTCTCCAAAGAAGACATACAGATGGCTAACAAACACATGAAAAGATGCTCAACATATTCATGTTTTTCAACACGGCTTCATGCTCCTCCTATTTTTCAGACCATTTCATGCTCCTCATGTATTTTACACCTTTTGAAGCTCTTCATATTTCTCACAGCTTTTGAAGCTCTTCATATTTTTCACACCTTTTCAGGTTCTCCATGTTTTTGAACACCGCTTCATGCTCCTCGTATTTTTCAGACCGTTTCAAGCTCCTCATATTTTTCACACATTTTGAAGCTCTTCATATTTTTCACACATTTTCAGGCTCTTCATATTTTTGAACACCGCTTCATGCTCCTCCTATTTTTCAGACCGTTTCATGCTCCTCATATTTTTGACACCTTTTGAAGCTCTTCATATATTTCCACCTTTTCAGTCTCTTCATGTTTTTGAATACCACTTCATGCTCCTCATATTTTTCAGACCGTTTCATGCTCATCTCATTTTTGACACCTTTTGAAGCTCTTCATATTTTTCACACCTTTTGAAGCTCTTCATATTTTTCCACCTTTTCAGGTTCTTATTGTTTTTGAACACCGCCTCATGCTCCTCCTATTTTTCAGACCGTTTCATGCTCCTCATATTTTTGACACCTTTCGAAGCACTTCATATATTTCATACCTTTTCAGGCTCTTCATGTTTTTCAACATCGCTTCATGCTCCTCGTATTTTTCAGACTGTTTCATGCTCCTCATATTTTTGACACGTTTTGTAGCTCTTCTTATTTTTCTCACCTTTTCAGGCTCTTCATGTTTTTGAACACCGTTTCATGTTGCTCCTATTTTTCAGACCGTTTCATACTCCTCATATTTTTGACACGTTTTGAAGCTCTTCATATTTTTCACACCTTTTAAGGCTCTTCATGTTTTTCAACACCGCTTCATGATGCTCCTATTTTTCAGACCATTGCATGCTAATCATATTTTTGAAACCTTTTGAAGCTGTTCATATTTTCCCAGCTTTTTTAGGCTCTTCATGTTTTTCAACACCACTTCATGCTCCTCCTATTTTTCAGACCGTTTCAAGCTCCTCCTATTTTTCAGACCGTTTCATGCTCCTCATATTTTTGACAGCTTTTGAAGCTCTTCCAATTTTTAACACCTTTTCAGACTCTTCATGTTTTTCAACACTGCTTCATGCTCCTCCTATTTTTCAGACCGTTTCATGCTCCTCATTTTTTTCCACGTTTTGAAGCTCTTCATATTTTTCACACCTTTTCAGTTTCTTCATGTTCTTAAACACCGCTTTCTGCTCCGCCTATTTTTCAGACCGTTTCATGTCCCTCATATTTTTGAAACATTTTGAAGCTCTTCATGTTTTTCACACCTTTTCAGACTCTTCAGGTTTTTCAACACCGCTTCTGGCTTCTCCTATTTTTCAGAACGTTTCATGCTCCTCATATTTTTGACACCTTTAGAAGTTCTTCTTATTTTTCACACCTTTTCATGCTCTTCATGTTTTTCAACAACGCTTCATGCTCCTCCTATTTTTCAGACCGTTTAATGCTCCTCATGCATTTCACACCTTTTGAAGCTCTTTATATTTTTCACACCTTTTCAGGCTCTTCAGGGTTTTGAGCACCGTTTCAAGCTCCTACTCTTTTTCAGACCGTTTCCTGCTCCTCATGTTTTGACACCTTTTGAATCTCTTCATATATTTCACACCTTTTCAGACTCTTCATGTTTTTCAACACCACTTCATGTTCCTCCTATTATTCAGACCGTTTCATGCTCATCTCATTTTGACACCTTTTGAAGCTCTTCATATTTTTCACACGTTTTCAGTCTCTTCATGATTTTCAACACCGCTTCATGCTCCTCCTGTTTTTCAGACCGCTTCAAGCTCCTCATGTATTTCACAAATTTTAAAGCTCTTCATATTTTTCACAGATTTTCAGGCTCTTCATATTTTTGAACACCGCTTCATGATCCTCCTATTTTTCAGACAGTTTCGTGCTCCTCATGATTTTCACACCTTTTGAAGCTCTTCATATTTTTCACACCTTTTCAGGCTCTTCATGTTTTTGAACACCGCTTCATTGTCCTCCTATTTTTCAGACCGATTCATCCTCCTCATGTATTTCACACCTTTTGAACCTCTTCATATTTTTCACAACTTTTCAGGCTCTTCATGTTTTTCAACACCGCTTCATGATCCTCCTATTTTTCAGACCGTTTCGTGCTCCTCATATATTTCTCACCTTTTGAACATCTTCATATTTTTCACACCTTTTCAGGCTCTTCATGTTTTTCAACACCGCTTCATGATCCTCCTATTTTTCAGACCGTTTCGTGCTCCTCATATATTTCTCACCTTTTGAAGCTCTTCATATTTTTCACACCTTTTCAGGCTCTTCATGTTTTTCAACACCGCTTCATGCTCCTCCTTTTTTTCAGACCGTTTCATGCTCCTCATATTTTTGACACCTTTCGAAGCACTTCATATATTTCATACCTTTTCAGTCTCTTCATGATTTTGAACACCACTTCATGCTCCTCCTATTTTTCAGAGAGTTTCGTGCTCCTCATATTTTTCACACCTTTTGAAGTTCTTCATATTTTTCACACCTTTTGGAGTTCTTCATATTTTTCACACCTTTTCATGTTCTCCATGTTTTTGAACACCGCTTCATGCTCCTCGTATTTTTCAGACCGTTTCTTGCTCCTCATATTTTTGACACCCTTTGAAGCTCTTCATATTTTTCACACCTTTTCAAGCTCTTCATGTTTTTCCACACCCTTTCATTCTGCTCCAATATTTCAGACCGTTTCAAGCTCGTCATATTTTTCACACCTTTTGAAGCTCTTCATATTTTTCATAACTTTTCAAGCTCTTCATATTTTTGAACACCGCTTCATGCTCCTTCTGTTTTTCAGACCGTTTCATGCTCCTCATATTTTTGACACCTTTTGAAGCTCTTCCTATTTTACACACCTTTTCAGGATCTCCATGTTTTTCTACACCGTTTCATGCTCGTCCTATTTTTCAGACCGTTTCATGCTCCTCCTATTTTTCAGAACTTTTCATGCTCCTCATAATTTTGACACATTTTGAAGCTCTTCATAGATTTCACTCCTTTTCAGGCTCTTCATGTTTTTCAACACCACTTCATGCTCCTCTTATTTTTCAAACCGTTTCATGCTCCTCATATTTTTGACACCTTTTGAAGCTCTTCCTATTTTTCACACCTTTTCAGACTCTTCATGTTTTTCCACACCTTTTCATGCTCCTCCTATTTTTCAGACCGTATCATGCTCCTCCTATTTTTCAGACCGTTTCGTGCTCCTCATATATTTGACACCTTTGAAGCTCTTCATATTTTTCACACCTTTTCAGGCTCTTCATGTTTTTCAACACCGCTTCATGCTCCTCGTATTTTTCAGACCGTTTCATGCTCCTCATATTTTTGACACGTTTTGAAGCTCTTCATATTTTTCACACCTTTTCAGGCTCTTCATGTTTTTCAACACCGCTTCATGTTCCTCCTATTATTCAGAACGTTTCATGCTCATCTCATTTTTGACACCTTTTGAAGCTCTTCATATTTTTCACACGTTTTCAGGCTCTTCAGGATTTTCAACACCGCTTCATGCTCCTCCTGTTTTTCAGACCGCTTCAAGCTCCTCATGTATTTCACAAATTTTGAAGCTCTTCATATTTTTCACACATTTTCAGGCTCTTCATGATTTTCAACACCGCTTCATGCTCCTCCTGTTTTTCAGACCCCTTCAAGCTCCTCATGTATTTCACAAATTTTGAAGTTCTTCATATTTTTCACACATTTTCAGGCTCTTCAGGGTTTTGAGCACCGTTTCAAGCTCCTACTCTTTTTCAGACCGTTTCCTGCTCCTCATGTTTTGACACCTTTTGAATCTCTTCATATATTTCACACCTTTTCAGACTCTTCATGTTTTTCAACACCACTTCATGTTCCTCCTATTATTCAGACCGTTTCATGCTCATCTCATTTTGACACCTTTTGAAGCTCTTCATATTTTTCACACGTTTTCAGTCTCTTCATGATTTTCAACACCGCTTCATGCTCCTCCTGTTTTTCAGACCGCTTCAAGCTCCTCATGTATTTCACAAATTTTGAAGCTCTTCATATTTTTCACAGATTTTCAGGCTCTTCATATTTTTGAACACCGCTTCATGATCCTCCTATTTTTCAGACAGTTTCGTGCTCCTCATGATTTTCACACCTTTTGAAGCTCTTCATATTTTTCACACCTTTTCAGGCTCTTCATGTTTTTGAACACCGCTTCATTGTCCTCCTATTTTTCAGACCGATTCATCCTCCTCATGTATTTCACACCTTTTGAACCTCTTCATATTTTTCACACCTTTTCAGGCTCTTCATGTTTTTGAACACCGCTTCATTGTCCTCCTATTTTTCAGACCGATTCATCCTCCTCATGTATTTCACACCTTTTGAAGCTCTTCATATTTTTCACACGTTTTCAGGCTCTTCATGATTTTCAACAACGCTTCAACCTCCTCCTGTTTTTCAGACCGCTTCATGCTCCTCCTGTTTTTCAAACCGCTTCAAGCTCCTCATGTATTTCACAAATTTTGAAGCTCTTCATATTTTTCACACATTTTCAGGCTCTTCATGATTTTCAACACCGCTTCATGCTCCTCCTGTTTTTCAGACCGCTTCAAGCTCCTCATGTATTTCACAAATTTTGAAGTTCTGCATATTTTTTCACACATTTTCAGGCTCTTCATGTTTTTGAACACCGCTTCATGATCCTCCTATTTTTCAGACCGTTTCGTGCTCCTCATAATTTTCACACCTTTTGAAGCTCTTCATATTTTTCACACCTTTTCAGGCTCTTCATGTTTTTGAACACCACTTCATGTTCCTCCTTTTTTTCACCCCGATTCATCCTCCTCATGTATTTCACACGTTTGAAGCTCTTCATATTTTTCACACCTTTTCAGGTTCTCCATGTTTTTCAACACCACTTCATGCTCCTCCTATTTTTCAGACCGTTTCATGCTCAACATATATTTAACAGCTTTTGAAGCTCTTCATATTTTTCACACCTTTTCAGGCTCTTCATGTTTTTCAACACCGCTTCATGATCCTCCTATTTTTCAGACAGTTTCGTGCTCCTCATAATTTTCACACCTTTTGAAGCTCTTCGTATTTTTCACACCTTTTCAGGCTCTTCATGTTTTTAAACACCGCTTCATGCTCCTCCTATTTTTCACCCCGATTCATCCTCCTCATGTATTTCACACGTTTTGAAGCTCTTCATATTTTTCACACCTTTTCAGGTTCTCCATGTTTTTCAACACCGCTTCATGTTCCTCGTATTTTTCAGACCGTTTCATGCTCCTCATATTTTTGACACGTTTTGAAGCTCTTCATATTTTTCACACCTTTTCAGGCTCTTCATGTTTTTGAACACCGTTTCATGTCGCTCCTATATTTCAGACCATTTCATGCTCCTCATATTTTTGACACGTTTTGAAGCTTTTCATATTTTTCACACATTTTCAGGCTCTTCATGATTTTGAACACCACTTCATGCTCCTCCTATTTTTCAGAGAGTTTCGTGCTCCTCATATTTTTCACACCTTTTGAAGCTCTTCATATTTTTCACACCTTTTGGAGTTCTTCATATTTTTCACACCTTTTCATGTTCTCCATGTTTTTGAACACCGCTTCATGCTCCTCGTATTTTTCAGACCGTTTCTTGCTCCTCATATTTTTGACACCCTTTGAAGCTCTTCATATTTTTCACACCTTTTCAAGCTCTTCATGTTTTTCCACACCCTTTCATTCTGCTCCAATATTTCAGACCGTTTCATGCTCGTCATATTTTTCACACCTTTTGAAGCTCTTCATATTTTTCATAACTTTTCAAGCTCTTCATATTTTTGAACACCGCTTCATGCTCCTTCTGTTTTTCAGACCGTTTCATGCTCCTCATATTTTTGACACCTTTTGAAGCTCTTCCTATTTTACACACCTTTTCAGGATCTCCATGTTTTTCTACACCGTTTCATGCTCCTCCTATTTTTCAGACCGTTTCATGCTCCTCCTATTTTTCAGAACTTTTCATGCTCCTCATAATTTTGACACATTTTGAAGCTCTTCATAGATTTCACTCCTTTTCAGGCTCTTCATGTTTTTCAACACCACTTCATGCTCCTCTTATTTTTCAAACCGTTTCATGCTCCTCATATTTTTGACACCTTTTGAAGCTCTTCCTATTTTTCACACCTTTTCAGACTCTTCATGTTTTTCCACACCTTTTCATGCTCCTCCTATTTTTCAGACCGTATCATGCTCCTCCTATTTTTCAGACCGTTTCATGCTCCTCATATATTTGACACCTTTGAAGCTCTTCATATTTTTCACACCTTTTCAGGCTCTTCATGTTTTTCAACACCGCTTCATGTTCCTCGTATTTTTCAGACCGTCATGCTCCTCATATTTTTGACACGTTTTGAAGCTCTTCATATTTTTCACACCTTTTCAGGCTCTTCATGTTTTTCAACACCGCTTCATGTTCCTCCTATTATTCAGAACGTTTCATGCTCATCTCATTTTTGACACCTTTTGAAGCTCTTCATATTTTTCACACGATTTCAGGCTCTTCATGATTTTCAAAAACGCTTCATGCTCCTCCTGTTTTTCAGACCGCTTCAAGCTCCTCATGTATTTCACAAATTTTGAAGCTCTTCATATTTTTTACACATTTTCAGGCTCTTCATGATTTTCAACACCGCTTCATGCTCCTCCTGTTTTTCAGACCCCTTCAAGCTCCTCATGTATTTCACAAATTTTGAAGTTCTTCATATTTTTCACACATTTTCAGGCTCTTCAGGGTTTTGAGCACCGTTTCAAGCTCCTACTCTTTTTCAGACCGTTTCCTGCTCCTCATGTTTTGACACCTTTTGAATCTCTTCATATATTTCACACCTTTTCAGACTCTTCATGTTTTTCAACACCACTTCATGTTCCTCCTATTATTCAGACCGTTTCATGCTCATCTCATTTTGACACCTTTTGAAGCTCTTCATATTTTTCACACGTTTTCAGTCTCTTCATGATTTTCAACACCGCTTCATGCTCCTCCTGTTTTTCAGACCGCTTCAAGCTCCTCATGTATTTCACAAATTTTGAAGCTCTTCATATTTTTCACAGATTTTCAGGCTCTTCATATTTTTGAACACCGCTTCATGATCCTCCTATTTTTCAGACAGTTTCGTGCTCCTCATGATTTTCACACCTTTTGAAGCTCTTCATATTTTTCACACCTTTTCAGGCTCTTCATGTTTTTGAACACCGCTTCATTGTCCTCCTATTTTTCAGACCGATTCATCCTCCTCATGTATTTCACACCTTTTGAACCTCTTCATATTTTTCACACCTTTTCAGGCTCTTCATGTTTTTGAACACCGCTTCATTGTCCTCCTATTTTTCAGACCGATTCATCCTCCTCATGTATTTCACACCTTTTGAAGCTCTTCATATTTTTCACACGTTTTCAGGCTCTTCATGATTTTCAACAACGCTTCAACCTCCTCCTGTTTTTCAGACCGCTTCATGCTCCTCCTGTTTTTCAAACCGCTTCAAGCTCCTCATGTATTTCACAAATTTTGAAGCTCTTCATATTTTTCACACGTTTTCAGGCTCTTCATGATTTTCAACACCGCTTCATGCTCCTCCTGTTTTTCAGACCCCTTCAAGCTCCTCATGTATTTCACAAATTTTGAAGTTCTTCATATTTTTCACACATTTTCAGGCTCTTCATGTTTTTGAACACCGCTTCATGATCCTCCTATTTTTCAGACCGTTTCGTGCTCCTCATAATTTTCACACCTTTTGAAGCTCTTCATATTTTTCACACCTTTTCAGGCTCTTCATGTTTTTGAACACCACTTCATGTTCCTCCTATTTTTCACCCCGATTCATCCTCCTCATGTATTTCACACGTTTTGAAGCTCTTCATATTTTTCACACATTTTCAGGCTCTTCATGATTTTCAACACCGCTTCATGCTCCTCCTGTTTTTCAGACCGCTTCAAGCTCCTCATGTATTTCACAAATTTTGAAGTTCTTCATATTTTTCACACATTTTCAGGCTCTTCATGTTTTTGAACACCGCTTCATGATCCTCCTATTTTTCAAATCGTTTCGTGCTCCTCATAATTTTCACACCTTTTGAAGCTCTTCATATTTTTCACACCTTTTCAGGCTCTTCATGTTTTTAAACACCGCTTCATGCTCCTCCTATTTTTCAGACCGATTCATCCTCTTCATTTATTTCACACCTTTGAAGCTCTTCATATTTTTCCCACCTATCAGGCTCTTCATGTTTTTCAACACCACTTCATGCTCCTCCTATTTTTCAGACCGTTTCATGTTCCACATGTATTTCACACCTTTTGAAGCTCTTCATATTTTTCACACCTTTTCATGCTCTTCATGTTTCTGAACACCGTTTCATGCTCCTCCAATTTTTCAGACCATTTCAGGTTCCTCATATTTTTGACACATTTTAAACCTCTTCATATATTTCACACCTTTTCAGACTCTTCATGTTTTTCAACAGCGCTTAATGATCCTCTGATTTTTCAGACCGTTTCGTGCTCCTCATAATTGTCACACTTTTTGAAGCTCTTCATATATTTCACACCTTTTGAAGCTCTTCATATTTCTCACAACTTTTGAAGCTCTTCATATTTTTTACACCTTTTCAGGTTCTCCATGTTTTTGAACACCGCTTCATGCTCCTCCTATTTTTCAGACCGTTTCATGCTCCTCATAATTTTCACACATTTTGAATCTCTTCATATTTTTCACACTTTTTCAGGCTCTTCATATTTTTGAACACCGCTTCATTCTCCTCGTATTTTTCAGACCGTTTCATGCTCCTCATATTTTTGACACATTTTAAACCTCTTCATATATTTCACACCTTTTCAGACTCTTCATGTTTTTCAACAGCGCTTAATGATCCTCTGATTTTTCAGACCGTTTCGTGCTCCTCATATGTCACACTTTTTGAAGCTCTTCATATATTTCACACCTTTTCAGGCTCTTAATGTTTTCAACACCGCTTCATGCTCCTCCTATTTTTCAGACCGTTTCATGCTCCTCATATTTTTGACACCTTTTGAAGCTCTTCATAAATTTCACACCTTTTCAGTCTCTTCATGTTTTTGAATACCACTTCATGCTCCTCATATTTTTCAGACTGTTTCAAGCTCATCTCTTTTTTGACACCTGTTGAAGCTCTTCATATTTTTCACACCTTTTGAAGCTCTTCATATTTTTCACACCTTTTCAGGCTATTAACGTTTTTGAATACCACTTCACGGTCCTCATATTTTTCAGAACGCTTAATGCTCCTCAAATTTTTGACACCTTTTGAAGTTCTTCATATATTTCACATCTTTTCAGGCTCTTCATGCTTTTCAACACCACTTCATGCTCCTCATATTTTTGACACCTTTTGAAGCTCTTCATATATTTCACACCTTTTCAGACTTTTCATGTTTTTGAACACCGCTTCACGCTCTTCCTATTTTTCAGACCGTTTCATGCTCCTCATATTTTGACACCTTTTGAAGTTCTTCATATATTTCACATCTTTTCAGTCTCTTCATGTTTTTCAACACGGCTTCATGGTCCTCATAATTTGACACCTTTTGAAGCTCGTCATATTTTTCACACCTTTTCACGCTCGTCATGTTTTTGAAGACAGTTTAATGCTCCTCCTATTTTTCAGACCGTTTCATGCTCCTCATATTTTTGACACCGTTTGTAGCTCTTCATATTTTTCATACCTTTTCAGGGTCTTCATGTTTTCAACACCGCTTCATGCTCCTCCTATTTTTCAGACTGTTACATGCTCCTCATATTTTTGACACATTTTGAAGCTCTTCATATATTTCACACATTTTCAGGCTCTTCATGTTTTTCAACACCGCTTCATGCTCCTCAAATTTTTGACACCTTTTGAAGCTCTTCATATATTTCACAAATTTTCAGGCACTTCATGTTTTTCAACACTACTTCTTGCTCCTTGTTTTTTTCAGACCGTTTCCTGCTCCTCATATTTTTCACAACTTTTCAGGTTCTTCTTGTGTTTCAACACCACTTCATGCTCCTCCTATTTTTCAGACAGTTTCATTCACCTCATATATTTGACACCTTTTGAAGCTCTTCATATTTTTCACACCTTTTCAGGCTCTTCATGATTTTCAACACCGCCTCATGCTCCTCCTATTTTTCAGACCGTTTCATGCTCCTCATATTTTTGACACCTTTTGAAGCTCTTCATATACTTCACACCTTTTAAGGCTCTTCAAGTTTTTGAACACCGGTTCATGCTCCTCCTATTTTTCACACCTTTTGAATCTCTTCATATTTTTCGAACCTTTTCAGGCTCTTCATGTTTTCAACATCGCTTCATGCTCCTCCTATTTTTCAGACCGTGTCATGCTCCTCGTATTTTTTACACTTTTTGTAGCTCATCTTTTTTTTCACACCTTTTGAAGCTCTTCATAATTTCGAACCTTTTCAGGCTCTTCATGTTTTCAACATCGCTTCATGCTCCTCCAATTTTTCAGACCGTTTCATGCTCGTCATATTTTTCAAACCTTTTGACTCTTCATAATTTTGACACCTATTCATGCTCTTCATTGTTTCAACACTGTTTCATGCTCCTCTTATTTTTCAGACCGTTTCATGCTCCTCATATTTTTGACACCTTTTGAAGCTGTTCATATTTTTCACACCTTTTCAGGCTCTTCATGATTTTCAACACCACTTCATGCTCCTCCTATTTTTCAGACCGTTTCATGCTCCTCATATTTTTGACACCTTTTGAAGCTGTTCATATTTTTCACACCTTTTCAGGCTCTTCATCTTTTTCAACACCGCTTCATGCTCCTCCTATACTTCAGACCGTGTCATGCTCCTCATATTTTTGACACCTTTTGAAGCTCTTCATATTTTTCACACCTTTTCAGTGTCTTCAAGTTTTTGAACACTGGTTCATGCTCATCATATTTTTCACACCATTTGAAGCTCTTCATATTTTTCAAACTTTTTCAGGCTCTTCATGTTTTTCAACACCGCTTCATGCTCCTCCAATTTTTCAGACCATTGCATGCTCGTCATATTTTTCAAACCTTTTGAAGCTCTTCATATTTATCACACCTATTCATGCTCTTCATTTTTTCAACACTGTTTCATGCTGCTCCTATATTTCATACCGTTTCATGCTCCTCATATACCTGACTTTTTTTGAAGCTCTTCATATTTTTCACAGCTTTTCAGGCTCTTCATGTTTTTCAACACCACTACATGCTCCTCCTATTTTTCAGACCGTTTCATGCTCCTCATTTTTTTACTCCTTTTGAAGCTCTGCATATTTTTCACACCTTTTCAGTCTCTTCATGTTTTTAAACACCGCTTCATGCTCCTCCTATTTTTCAGACCGTCTCATGCTCCTCATATATTTGACAACATTTGAAGCTCTTCATATTTTTCACACCTTGTCAGGCTCCTCATGTTTTTCACACCACTTCATACTCCTCCTATTTTTCAGACCGTTTCATGCTCCTCATAGATTTGACACCTTTTGAAGCTTTTCACATTTTTCACACCTTTTCAGGGTCTTCATGTTTTTCAACAGCTCTTCATGCCCCTCCTATTTTTCTGACCATTTCATGCTCCTCACATTTTTGACACCTTTTGAAGATCTTCAGATTTTTCACACCTTTTCAGGCTCTTCATGTTTTTGAACACCGCTTCATACTCCTCATATTTTTCAGACCGTTTCATGCTCCTCATTTTTTGACACCTTTTGAAGCTCTGCATATTTTTCACATCTTTTCATGCTCTTCATATTATTCACCACAGCTTCATGCTTCTCCTATTTTTCAGACCGTTTCATGCTCCTCATATTTTTGAAACTTATTGAAATTCTGCATATTTTTCACATCTTTTCAGTCTCTTCATGATTTTAAACACCGCTTCATGCTCCTCCTATTTTTTCAGTCCCTTTCATGCTCCTCATAGATTTGACACCTTTTGAAGCTTTTCACATTTTTCACACCTTTTCAGGTTCTCCATGTTTTTCAACACCACTTCATGCTCCTCCTATTTTTCAGACCGTTTCATGCTCAACATATATTTAACAGCTTTTGAAGTTCTTCATATTTTTCACACCTTTTCAGGCTCTTCATGTTTTTCAACACCGCTTCATGATCCTCCTATTTTTCAGACAGTTTCGTGCTCCTCATAATTTTCACACCTTTTGAAGCTCTTCGTATTTTTCACACCTTTTCAGGCTCTTCATGTTTTTAAACACCGCTTCATGCTCCTCCTATTTTTCACCCCGATTCATCCTCCTCATGTATTTCACACGTTTTGAAGCTCTTCATATTTTTCACACCTTTTCAGGTTCTCCATGTTTTTCAACACCGCTTCATGTTCCTCGTATTTTTCAGACCGTTTCATGCTCCTCATATTTTTGACACGTTTTGAAGCTCTTCATATTTTTCACACCTTTTCAGGCTCTTCATGTTTTTGAACACCGTTTCATGTCGCTCCTATATTTCAGACCATTTCATGCTCCTCATATTTTTGACACGTTTTGAAGCTTTTCATATTTTTCACACATTTTCAGGCTCTTCATGATTTTGAACACCACTTCATGCTCCTCCTATTTTTCAGAGAGTTTCGTGCTCCTCATATTTTTCACACCTTTTGAAGCTCTTCATATTTTTCACACCTTTTGGAGTTCTTCATATTTTTCACACCTTTTCATGTTCTCCATGTTTTTGAACACCGCTTCATGCTCCTCGTATTTTTCAGACCGTTTCTTGCTCCTCATATTTTTGACACCCTTTGAAGCTCTTCATATTTTTCACACCTTTTCAAGCTCTTCATGTTTTTCCACACCCTTTCATTCTGCTCCAATATTTCAGACCGTTTCATGCTCGTCATATTTTTCACACCTTTTGAAGCTCTTCATATTTTTCATAACTTTTCAAGCTCTTCATATTTTTGAACACCGCTTCATGCTCCTTCTGTTTTTCAGACCGTTTCATGCTCCTCATATTTTTGACACCTTTTGAAGCTCTTCCTATTTTACACACCTTTTCAGGATCTCCATGTTTTTCTACACCGTTTCATGCTCCTCCTATTTTTCAGACCGTTTCATGCTCCTCCTATTTTTCAGAACTTTTCATGCTCCTCATAATTTTGACACATTTTGAAGCTCTTCATAGATTTCACTCCTTTTCAGGCTCTTCATGTTTTTCAACACCACTTCATGCTCCTCTTATTTTTCAAACCGTTTCATGCTCCTCATATTTTTGACACCTTTTGAAGCTCTTCCTATTTTTCACACCTTTTCAGACTCTTCATGTTTTTCCACACCTTTTCATGCTCCTCCTATTTTTCAGACCGTATCATGCTCCTCCTATTTTTCAGACCGTTTCATGCTCCTCATATATTTGACACCTTTGAAGCTCTTCATATTTTTCACACCTTTTCAGGCTCTTCATGTTTTTCAACACCGCTTCATGTTCCTCGTATTTTTCAGACCGTCATGCTCCTCATATTTTTGACACGTTTTGAAGCTCTTCATATTTTTCACACCTTTTCAGGCTCTTCATGTTTTTCAACACCGCTTCATGTTCCTCCTATTATTCAGAACGTTTCATGCTCATCTCATTTTTGACACCTTTTGAAGCTCTTCATATTTTTCACACGATTTCAGGCTCTTCATGATTTTCAAAAACGCTTCATGCTCCTCCTGTTTTTCAGACCGCTTCAAGCTCCTCATGTATTTCACAAATTTTGAAGCTCTTCATATTTTTTACACATTTTCAGGCTCTTCATGATTTTCAACACCGCTTCATGCTCCTCCTGTTTTTCAGACCCCTTCAAGCTCCTCATGTATTTCACAAATTTTGAAGTTCTTCATATTTTTCACACATTTTCAGGCTCTTCAGGGTTTTGAGCACCGTTTCAAGCTCCTACTCTTTTTCAGACCGTTTCCTGCTCCTCATGTTTTGACACCTTTTGAATCTCTTCATATATTTCACACCTTTTCAGACTCTTCATGTTTTTCAACACCACTTCATGTTCCTCCTATTATTCAGACCGTTTCATGCTCATCTCATTTTGACACCTTTTGAAGCTCTTCATATTTTTCACACGTTTTCAGTCTCTTCATGATTTTCAACACCGCTTCATGCTCCTCCTGTTTTTCAGACCGCTTCAAGCTCCTCATGTATTTCACAAATTTTGAAGCTCTTCATATTTTTCACAGATTTTCAGGCTCTTCATATTTTTGAACACCGCTTCATGATCCTCCTATTTTTCAGACAGTTTCGTGCTCCTCATGATTTTCACACCTTTTGAAGCTCTTCATATTTTTCACACCTTTTCAGGCTCTTCATGTTTTTGAACACCGCTTCATTGTCCTCCTATTTTTCAGACCGATTCATCCTCCTCATGTATTTCACACCTTTTGAACCTCTTCATATTTTTCACACCTTTTCAGGCTCTTCATGTTTTTGAACACCGCTTCATTGTCCTCCTATTTTTCAGACCGATTCATCCTCCTCATGTATTTCACACCTTTTGAAGCTCTTCATATTTTTCACACGTTTTCAGGCTCTTCATGATTTTCAACAACGCTTCAACCTCCTCCTGTTTTTCAGACCGCTTCATGCTCCTCCTGTTTTTCAAACCGCTTCAAGCTCCTCATGTATTTCACAAATTTTGAAGCTCTTCATATTTTTCACACGTTTTCAGGCTCTTCATGATTTTCAACACCGCTTCATGCTCCTCCTGTTTTTCAGACCCCTTCAAGCTCCTCATGTATTTCACAAATTTTGAAGTTCTTCATATTTTTCACACATTTTCAGGCTCTTCATGTTTTTGAACACCGCTTCATGATCCTCCTATTTTTCAGACCGTTTCGTGCTCCTCATAATTTTCACACCTTTTGAAGCTCTTCATATTTTTCACACCTTTTCAGGCTCTTCATGTTTTTGAACACCACTTCATGTTCCTCCTATTTTTCACCCCGATTCATCCTCCTCATGTATTTCACACGTTTTGAAGCTCTTCATATTTTTCACACATTTTCAGGCTCTTCATGATTTTCAACACCGCTTCATGCTCCTCCTGTTTTTCAGACCGCTTCAAGCTCCTCATGTATTTCACAAATTTTGAAGTTCTTCATATTTTTCACACATTTTCAGGCTCTTCATGTTTTTGAACACCGCTTCATGATCCTCCTATTTTTCAAATCGTTTCGTGCTCCTCATAATTTTCACACCTTTTGAAGCTCTTCATATTTTTCACACCTTTTCAGGCTCTTCATGTTTTTAAACACCGCTTCATGCTCCTCCTATTTTTCAGACCGATTCATCCTCTTCATTTATTTCACACCTTTGAAGCTCTTCATATTTTTCCCACCTATCAGGCTCTTCATGTTTTTCAACACCACTTCATGCTCCTCCTATTTTTCAGACCGTTTCATGTTCCACATGTATTTCACACCTTTTGAAGCTCTTCATATTTTTCACACCTTTTCATGCTCTTCATGTTTCTGAACACCGTTTCATGCTCCTCCAATTTTTCAGACCATTTCAGGTTCCTCATATTTTTGACACATTTTAAACCTCTTCATATATTTCACACCTTTTCAGACTCTTCATGTTTTTCAACAGCGCTTAATGATCCTCTGATTTTTCAGACCGTTTCGTGCTCCTCATAATTGTCACACTTTTTGAAGCTCTTCATATATTTCACACCTTTTGAAGCTCTTCATATTTCTCACAACTTTTGAAGCTCTTCATATTTTTTACACCTTTTCAGGTTCTCCATGTTTTTGAACACCGCTTCATGCTCCTCCTATTTTTCAGACCGTTTCATGCTCCTCATATTTTTCACACATTTTGAATCTCTTCATATTTTTCACACTTTTTCAGGCTCTTCATATTTTTGAACACCGCTTCATTCTCCTCGTATTTTTCAGACCGTTTCATGCTCCTCATATTTTTGACACATTTTAAACCTCTTCATATATTTCACACCTTTTCAGACTCTTCATGTTTTTCAACAGCGCTTAATGATCCTCTGATTTTTCAGACCGTTTCGTGCTCCTCATATGTCACACTTTTTGAAGCTCTTCATATATTTCACACCTTTTCAGGCTCTTAATGTTTTCAACACCGCTTCATGCTCCTCCTATTTTTCAGACCGTTTCATGCTCCTCATATTTTTGACACCTTTTGAAGCTCTTCATAAATTTCACACCTTTTCAGTCTCTTCATGTTTTTGAATACCACTTCATGCTCCTCATATTTTTCAGACTGTTTCAAGCTCATCTCATTTTTGACACCTGTTGAAGCTCTTCATATTTTTCACACCTTTTGAAGCTCTTCATATTTTTCACACCTTTTCAGGCTATTAACGTTTTTGAATACCACTTCACGGTCCTCATATTTTTCAGAACGCTTAATGCTCCTCAAATTTTTGACACCTTTTGAAGTTCTTCATATATTTCACATCTTTTCAGGCTCTTCATGTTTTTCAACACCACTTCATGCTCCTCATATTTTTGACACCTTTTGAAGCTCTTCATATATTTCACACCTTTTCAGACTTTTCATGTTTTTGAACACCGCTTCACGCTCTTCCTATTTTTCAGACCGTTTCATGCTCCTCATATTTTGACACCTTTTGAAGTTCTTCATATATTTCACATCTTTTCAGTCTCTTCATGTTTTTCAACACGGCTTCATGGTCCTCATAATTTGACACCTTTTGAAGCTCGTCATATTTTTCACACCTTTTCACGCTCGTCATGTTTTTGAAGACAGTTTAATGCTCCTCCTATTTTTCAGACCGTTTCATGCTCCTCATATTTTTGACACCGTTTGTAGCTCTTCATATTTTTCATACCTTTTCAGGGTCTTCATGTTTTCAACACCGCTTCATGCTCCTCCTATTTTTCAGACTGTTACATGCTCCTCATATTTTTGACACATTTTGAAGCTCTTCATATATTTCACACATTTTCAGGCTCTTCATGTTTTTCAACACCGCTTCATGCTCCTCAAATTTTTGACACCTTTTGAAGCTCTTCATATATTTCACAAATTTTCAGGCACTTCATGTTTTTCAACACTACTTCTTGCTCCTTGTTTTTTTCAGACCGTTTCCTGCTCCTCATATTTTTCACAACTTTTCAGGTTCTTCTTGTGTTTCAACACCACTTCATGCTCCTCCTATTTTTCAGACAGTTTCATTCACCTCATATATTTGACACCTTTTGAAGCTCTTCATATTTTTCACACCTTTTCAGGCTCTTCATGATTTTCAACACCGCCTCATGCTCCTCCTATTTTTCAGACCGTTTCATGCTCCTCATATTTTTGACACCTTTTGAAGCTCTTCATATACTTCACACTTTTTAAGGCTCTTCAAGTTTTTGAACACCGGTTCATGCTCCTCCTATTTTTCACACCTTTTGAATCTCTTCATATTTTTCGAACCTTTTCAGGCTCTTCATGTTTTCAACATCGCTTCATGCTCCTCCTATTTTTCAGACCGTGTCATGCTCCTCGTATTTTTTACACTTTTTGTAGCTCATCTTTTTTTTCACACCTTTTGAAGCTCTTCATAATTTCGAACCTTTTCAGGCTCTTCATGTTTTCAACATCGCTTCATGCTCCTCCAATTTTTCAGACCGTTTCATGCTCGTCATATTTTTCAAACCTTTTGACTCTTCATAATTTTGACACCTATTCATGCTCTTCATTGTTTCAACACTGTTTCATGCTCCTCTTATTTTTCAGACCGTTTCATGCTCCTCATATTTTTGACACCTTTTGAAGCTGTTCATATTTTTCACACCTTTTCAGGCTCTTCATGATTTTCAACACCACTTCATGCTCCTCCTATTTTTCAGACCGTTTCATGCTCCTCATATTTTTGACACCTTTTGAAGCTGTTCATATTTTTCACACCTTTTCAGGCTCTTCATCTTTTTCAACACCGCTTCATGCTCCTCCTATACTTCAGACCGTGTCATGCTCCTCATATTTTTGACACCTTTTGAAGCTCTTCATATTTTTCACACCTTTTCAGTGTCTTCAAGTTTTTGAACACTGGTTCATGCTCATCATATTTTTCACACCATTTGAAGCTCTTCATATTTTTCAAACTTTTTCAGGCTCTTCATGTTTTTCAACACCGCTTCATGCTCCTCCAATTTTTCAGACCATTGCATGCTCGTCATATTTTTCAAACCTTTTGAAGCTCTTCATATTTATCACACCTATTCATGCTCTTCATTTTTTCAACACTGTTTCATGCTGCTCCTATATTTCATACCGTTTCATGCTCCTCATATACCTGACTTTTTTTGAAGCTCTTCATATTTTTCACAGCTTTTCAGGCTCTTCATGTTTTTCAACACCACTACATGCTCCTCCTATTTTTCAGACCGTTTCATGCTCCTCATTTTTTTACTCCTTTTGAAGCTCTGCATATTTTTCACACCTTTTCAGTCTCTTCATGTTTTTAAACACCGCTTCATGCTCCTCCTATTTTTCAGACCGTCTCATGCTCCTCATATATTTGACAACATTTGAAGCTCTTCATATTTTTCACACCTTGTCAGGCTCCTCATGTTTTTCACACCACTTCATACTCCTCCTATTTTTCAGACCGTTTCATGCTCCTCATAGATTTGACACCTTTTGAAGCTTTTCACATTTTTCACACCTTTTCAGGGTCTTCATGTTTTTCAACAGCTCTTCATGCCCCTCCTATTTTTCTGACCATTTCATGCTCCTCACATTTTTGACACCTTTTGAAGATCTTCAGATTTTTCACACCTTTTCAGGCTCTTCATGTTTTTGAACACCGCTTCATACTCCTCATATTTTTCAGACCGTTTCATGCTCCTCATTTTTTGACACCTTTTGAAGCTCTGCATATTTTTCACATCTTTTCATGCTCTTCATATTATTCACCACAGCTTCATGCTTCTCCTATTTTTCAGACCGTTTCATGCTCCTCATATTTTTGAAACTTATTGAAATTCTGCATATTTTTCACATCTTTTCAGTCTCTTCATGATTTTAAACACCGCTTCATGCTCCTCCTATTTTTTCAGTCCCTTTCATGCTCCTCATATTTTTGACACCTTTTGAAGTTCTTCATTATTTCACACGCGTTCAGGGCCTTCATAATTGTCAACACCACTTCATGCCCCTCCTATTTCTCAGACCGTTTCATGCTCCTCATAATTTTGACACCTTTTCAAACTCTCAGATTTTTCACGCCTTTTCAGGATCTTCATGTTTTTGAACACCGCTTCATGCTCCTCATATTTTTCAGACGGTTTCATGCTCCTCATATTTTTGACACCTTTTGAAGCTCTTCATATTTTTCACACCTTTTCAGGCTCTTCATGTTTTAAACACCGCTTCCTGCTCCTCCTATTTTTCAGACTGTTTCATGCTCCTCATATATTTGACACCTTTTGAAGCTCTTCATATATTTCACACCTTTTCAGGCTCTTCATGTTTTTCAACACCACTTCATGCTCCTCCTATTTTTCAAAAAGTTTCATGCTCCTCATATATTTCTCACATTTTGAAGCTCTTCATATTTTTCACACATTTTCAGGCTCTTCATATTTTTGAACACCGTTTCATGCTCCTCCTATTTTGCGGACCGTTTAATGCTCCTCATGTATTTCACATCTTTTGAAGCTCTTCATATTTATCACACTTTTTCAGGCTCTTCATATTTTTCAACACCACATCATGCTCCTCCTATATTTCAGACCGTTTCATGCTCCTAATATCTTTCACACCTTTTGACGCTCTTCATATTTTTCACACTTTTTCAGACTCTTCATGTGTTTCGACACTGCTTCTTGCTACTTCTATTTTTCAGACCGTTTCATCCTGCTCATATTTTTGACACCTTTTGAAGCTCTTCATATATTTCACTCCGTTGCAGGCTCTTCATGTTTTTCAACACCACTTCATGTTCCTCCTATTATTCAGAGCGTTTCATGCTCATCTAATTTTTGACACCTTTTGAAGCTCTGCATATTTTTCACACCTTTTCCTGCTCTGCATATTTTTCATCACCACTTCATGCTTCTCCTATTTTTCAGACCGTCTCATGCTCCTCATATTTTTGACACCTTTTGAAGCTCTGCATATTTTTCACACCTTTTCAGTCTCTTCATGTTTTTAAACACCGCTTCATGCTCCTCCTATTTTTCAGACCGTCTCATGCTCCTCATATATTTGACAACATTTGAAGCTCTTCATATTTTTCACACCTTGTCAGGCTCCTCATGTTTTTCACACCACTTCATACTCCTCCTATTTTTCAGACCGTTTCATGCTCCTCATAGGTTTGACACCTTTTGAAGCTTTTCACATTTTTCACACCTTTTCAGGGTCTTCATGTTTTTCAACAGCACTTCATGCCCCTCCTATTTTTCTGACCATTTCATGCTCCTCACATTTTTGACACCTTTTGAAGATCTTCAGATTTTTCACACCTTTTCAGGCTCTTCATGTTTTTGAACACCGCTTCATACTCCTCATATTTTTCAGACCGTTTCATGCTCCTCATTTTTTGACACCTTTTGAAGCTCTGCATATTTTTCACATCTTTTCATGCTCTTCATATTATTCAACACAGCTTCATGCTTCTCCTATTTTTCAGACCGTTTCATGCTCCTCATATTTTTGAAACTTATTGAAGTTCTGCATATTTTTCACATCTTTTCAGTCTCTTCATGTTTTTAAACACCGCTTCATGCTCCTCCTATTTTTTCATTCCCTTTCATGCTCCTCATATTTTTGACACCGTTTGAAGTTCATCATATTTTTCACACGCGTTCAGGGCCTTCATAATTTTCAACACCACTTCATGCCCCTCCTATTTCTCAGACCGTTTCATGCTCCTCATAATTTTGACACCTTTTCAAGCTCTCAGATTTCACACCTTTTCAGGCTCTTCATGTTTTTGAACACCGCTTCGTGCTCCTCATATTTTTCAGACCGTTTCATGATCCTCATATTTTTGACACCTTTTGAAGCTCTTCATATTTTTCACACCTTTCAGGCTTTTCATGTTTTCAACACCGCTTCATGCTCCTCCTATTTTTCAGACCGTTTCATGCTCCTCATATTTTTGACTCCTTTTGAAGCTCTTCATATTTTTCACACCTTTTCAGGCTCTTCATGTTTTTGAACACCGCTTCATGCTCCTCCTATTTCTCAGACCGTTTCATGCTCCTCATGTATTTCACAGCTTTTGAAGCTCTTCATATTTTTCACACCTTTTCAGGCTCTTCATGTTTTAAACACCGATTCATTCTCCTCCTATTTTTCAGACTGTTTCATGCTCCTCATATTTTTGACACCTTTGGAACTCTTCATATTTTTCACACCTTTTCAGTGTCTTCATGTTTTTCAACACCGCTTCATGCTCCTCATATTTTTCAGAACGTTTCATGCTCATCTCATTTTTGACACCTTTTGAAGCTCTTCAAATTTTTCACAACTTTTCAGGCTCTTCATGTTTTTGAACACCGCTTCATGCTCCTCCTATTTTTCAGACCGTTTCATGCTCCTCATTTTTTGACACCTTTTGAAGCTCTTCATATTTTTGACACCTTTTCATGCTCTTCATATTTTTCAACACCAATTCATGCGCCATATATTTTCAGACCATTTCAGGATCCTCACATTTTTGACACCTTTTGAAGCTCTTCATATTTTTCACACCTTTTCAGGCTCTTCATGTTTTTCAACACCACTTCATGCTTCTCCTATTTTTCAGACCGTTTCATGCTCCTCTCATTTTTCACACCTTTTGAAGCTCTTCATAATTTTCACATCTTTTCAGGCTCTTCATGTTTTTCACCACCGCTTCATGATCCTCCTATTTTTCAGACTGTTTCATGCTCCTTATGTTTTTGACACCTGTTGAATCTCTTCATATTTTTCAAACGTTTCAGGTTCTTCATGTTTTTGAACACCGCTTCATGCTCCTCCTCTTTATCAGACCGTTTCATGCTCCTCATGTATTTCACACCTGTTGAAGCTCTTCTTATTTTTCACACCTTTTCAGGCTCTTCATGTTTTTGAACACCTCTTCATGCTCCTTTTATGTTTCAGACGTTTTCATGCTCCTCATATTTTTGACACCTTTTGAATCTCTTCATATTTTTCACACCTTTTCGGGATCTTCATGATTTTCAACACCGCTTCATGGTCCTCCTATTTTTTAGACCGTTTCATGCTCCTCATATTTTTGACACCTTTTGAATCTCTTCATATATTTCACACCTTTTCTGGATCTTCATGATTTTCAACAACGCTTCATGCTCCTCCTATTTTTCAGTCGTTTCATGCTTTTCATATTTTTGACACCTTTTGAAGCTCTTCATATTTTTCACACCTTTTCAGGTTGTTTATCTTTTTCAACACCGTTTCATGCTCATCCTATTTTTCAGTCTGTTTCATGCTCCTCATATTTTTGACACCTTTTCAAGCTCTTCATATTTTTCACACCTTTTCCGGCTTTCATCTTTTTCAACACCGTTTCATGCTCATCCTATTTTTCAGGCTGTTTCATGCTCCTCATATTTTTGACACCTTTTGAAGCTCTTCATATTTTTCACACTTTTTCAGGCTCTTCATGTTTGGACGACTGCTTCATGCTCCTCCCTTTTTTCAGACGGTTTCATGCTCCTCATATTTTTGACACATTTTGAAGCTCTTCATATTTTACACATCTTTTTAAGCTGTTAATATCTTTCACACTTTTGCAGGCTCTTCATGTTTTTGAACACCGCTTCATGCTCCTCCTATGTTTCAGACGTTTTCATGCTCCTCATATTTTGACAACTTTTGAAGCTCTTCATATTTTTCACACCTTTTCAGGCTCTTCATGTTTTTAAACACCGCTTCATACGCCTCCTATTTTTCAGACCTTTTCATGCTCCTCATATTTTTGACAACTTTTGAAGCTCTTCATATTTTTCACATCTTTTCAGGTTCTTCATGTTTTTCAACAACGTTTCATGCTCTTCCTATGTTTCAGATTGTTTCATCCTCCTCATATTTTTGACACCTTTGAAGCTCTTCATATTTTTCACACCTTTTCAGGCTCTTCATTTTTTCAACACCGCTTCATACACCTCATATTTTTCAGACCGTTTCATGCTCGTCATATCTTTGACACCTTTTGAAGCTCTTCCTTTTTTGACACCTTTTTAGGCTCTACATGTTTTTGAACACCGCTTCATGCTCCTCCTATTTTTCAGCCCGTTTCATGCTCCTCATATTTCTCACAACTTTTGAAGCTTTTCATATTTTTCACACCTTTTCAGACTCTTCATATTTTTAAACACCGCTTCATGCTCCTCCTATTTTTGAGACCGTTTCATGCTCCTCATATTTTTGACACCTTTTGAAGTTCTTCACATTTTTCACACCTTTTCAGGCTCTTCATGTTTTTGAACACCACTTCATGCTCCTTCTATTTTTCAGAACGTTTCATGCTCCTCACATTTTTGACAACTTTTGAAGCTTTTCGTGTTTTTCACACCTTTTCAGGCTCCTCATGTTTTTGGACACCACTTCATGCTCCTCTTATTTTTCAGACCGTTTCATCCTCCTCATATTTTAAAACCTTTTGAAGCTCTTCATATATTTCACACCTTTTCAGGCTCTTCATGTTTCTGAACACCACTTCATGCTCCTCCTATTTTTCAGACAGTTTCATGCTCCTCATAGTTTTCACACCTTTTGAAGCTCTTCATATTTTTCACACCTTTTCAGGCTCTTCATGTTTTTCAACACCGCTTCATGCTCCTCCTATTTTTCAGACCGTTTCATGCTCCTCATATTTTTGACACATCTTGAAGATCTTCATATTTTCACACCTTTTCAGGCTCTTCATGTTTATCAACACCGGTTCATGCTCCTCCTAATTTTCAGACCGTTTCATGCTCCTCATTTTTTTGACACCTTTTGAAGCTCTTCATATTTTTGACACCTTTTCAGGCTCTTCATGTTTTTCAACACCGATTCATGCTCCTCCTATTTTTCAGACCGTTTCACCCTCCTCATATTTTTGACACCTTTTGAAACTCTTCATATTTTTCACACCTTTTAAGGCTCTTCATGTATTTCAAAACCGCTTCATGCTCTTCCTATTTTTCAGACGGTTTTATGCTCCTCATATTTTTCACACCTTTTGAAGCTCTTCATATTTTTCACACGTTTCAGACTCTTCATGTTTTTGAACACCACTTCATGCTCCTTCTATTTTTCAGAACGTTTCATGCTCCCCATATTTTTGACATCTTTTGAAGCTCTTCATATTTTACACACCTTTTCAGGCTCTTCATGTTTTTGAACAACGCTTCATGCTCCTCCCATTTTTCAGACCGTTACTTGCTGCTCATGTTTTTCAACACCATTTCATGCTTCTCCTATTTTTAGACCGTTTCATGCTCCTCATATTTTTCACACTTTTTGAAGCTGTTCATATATTTCACATCTTTTCAGGCTCTTCATGTTTTTGAACACGGCTTCATGCTCCTCCTATTTTTCACACTTTTTGAAGCTCTTCATATATTTCACACCTTTTCAGGCTCTTCATGCTTTTCAACACCGCTTCATGATCCTCCTAATTTCAGACCGTTTCATGCTCCTCATATTTTTGACACCGCTTGAAGCTCTTCATATTTTTCACACGTTTTCAAGCTCCTCAGGTTTTTCAACACCGCTTCATTCTCCTCCTATTTTTTGGACCTTTTCATGCTCCTCATATTTTTGACACCTTTTGAAGCTCTTCATATTTTTCACACATTTTCAGGCTCTTCATGTTTTTCAACACCTTTTCATGCTCCTCCTTTTTTTCAGACCGTTTCATGCTCCTCATATTTTTGACATATTTTGAAGCTCATCATATTTTTGACACCTTTTGAAGCTCTTCAAGTTTTTCACACCTCTTCAGGCTCTTCAAGTTTTTCAACACCGCTTCATGCGCCTCCTATTTTTCAGACCGATTCATGCTCCACATAATTTTGACACCGCTTGAAGCTCTTCATATTTTTCACACGTTTTCAAGCTCCTCAGGTTTTTCAACACCGCTTCATTCTCCTCCTATTTTTTGGACCGTTTCATGCTCCTAATATTTTTGACACCTTTTGAAGCTCTTCATATTTTTCACACATTTTCAGGCTCTTCATGTTTTTCAACACAGCTTCATGCTCCTCCAATTTTTCAGACCGTTTCTTGCTCCTAATATTTTTGTACCATTTGAAGCTCTTCATATTTATCACACCTTTTCAGGCTCTTCAAGTTTTTCAACACCGCTTCATGCTCCTCCTATTTTTCAGATCATTTCATGCTCCTCACTTTTTTGACTCCTTTTGAAGCTCTTAATATTTTCCACACCTTTTCAGGGTCTTCATGTTTTTCAACACCACTCATGCCCCTCGTATTTTTGAGGCGGTTTCATGCTCCTCATATTTCTGACACCTTTTGAAGCTCTTCAAATTTTTCACACCTTTTCAGGATCTTCATGTTTTTGAACACAGCTTCATGCTCCTCCTATTTTTCAGACCGTTTCAAGCTCCTCAGGTATTTCACACCTTTCGAAGCTCTGCATATTTTTCACACCTTTTCAGGCTCTTCATGTTTTTCAACACCGCTTCATGCTCCTCCTTTTTTTCAGACCGTTTTAAGCTCCTCATATATTTGACACGTTTTGAAGCTCTTCATATTTTTCACACCTTTTCAGGCTCTTCATGTTTTTCAACACCAGTTCATGCTCCTCCTATTTTTCAGACCGTTTCATGCTCTTCATATTTTTGACACCTTTTGAAGCTCTTCATATTTTTCACACCTTTTCAGGCTCTTCATGTTTTTGAACACCGCATCATGCTCCTCCAATTTTTCAGAAAATTTCATGCTCCTCATGTATTTCACACCTTTTGAAGCTCTTCATATTTTTCACCCCTTTTCAAGCACTTCATGTTTTAAACGCCGCTTCATGCTCCTCCTATTTTTCAGACTGTTTCATGCTCCTCATATTTTTGACACCTTTTGAGGCTCTTCATATTTTTCACACCTTTTCAGGCTCTTCATGTTTTTGAACACCTTTTCATGCTCCTTCTATGTTTCAGACGTTTTCATGCTCCTCATATTTTTGACACCTTTTGAATCTCTTCATATAGTTCACATCTTTTCAGTCTCTTCATGTTTTTCAACACCACTTCATGCTCCTCCTATTTTTCAGACGGTTTCATGCTCCTCATATTTTTGACACCTTTTGAACCTCTTCATATTTTTCACACCTTTTCAGGCTCTTCATGTTTTAAACACCGCTTCCTGCTCCTCCTATTTTTCAGACTGTTTCATGCTCCTCATATATTTGACACCTTTTGAAGCTCTTCATATATTTCACACCTTTTCAGGCTCTTCATGTTTTTCAACACCACTTCATGCTCCTCCTATTTTTCAAAAAGTTTCATGCTCCTCATATATTTCTCACATTTTGAAGCTCTTCATATTTTTCACACCTTTTCAGGCTCTTCATGTTTTTGAACACCGCATCATGCTCCTCCAATTTTTCAGAAAATTTCATGCTCCTCATGTATTTCACACCTTTTGAAGCTCTTCATATTTTTCACCCCTTTTCAAGCACTTCATGTTTTAAACGCCGCTTCATGCTCCTCCTATTTTTCAGACTGTTTCATGCTCCTCATATTTTTGACACCTTTTGAGGCTCTTCATATTTTTCACACCTTTTCAGGCTCTTCATGTTTTTGAACACCTTTTCATGCTCCTTCTATGTTTCAGACGTTTTCATGCTCCTCATATATTTGACACCTTTTGAATCTCTTCATATAGTTCACATCTTTTCAGTCTCTTCATGTTTTTCAACACCACTTCATGCTCCTCCTATTTTTCAGACGGTTTCATGCTCCTCATATTTTTGACACCTTTTGAACCTCTTCATATTTTTCACACCTTTTCAGGCTCTTCATGTTTTAAACACCGCTTCCTGCTCCTCCTATTTTCAGACTGTTTCATGCTCCTCATATATTTGACACCTTTTGAAGCTCTTCATATATTTCACACCTTTTCAGGCTCTTCATGTTTTTCAACACCACTTCATGCTCCTCCTATTTTTCAAAAAGTTTCATGCTCCTCATATATTTCTCACATTTTGAAGCTCTTCATATTTTTCACACATTTTCAGGCTCTTCATATTTTTGAACACCGTTTCATGCTCCTCCTATTTTGCGGACCGTTTAATGCTCCTCATGTATTTCACATCTTTTGAAGCTCTTCATATTTATCACACTTTTTCAGGCTCTTCATATTTTTCAACACCACATCATGCTCCTCCTATATTTCAGACCGTTTCATGCTCCTAATATCTTTCACACCTTTTGACGCTCTTCATATTTTTCACACTTTTTCAGACTCTTCATGTGTTTCGACACTGCTTCTTGCTACTTCTATTTTTCAGACCGTTTCATCCTGCTCATATTTTTGACACCTTTTGAAGCTCTTCATATATTTCACTCCGTTGCAGGCTCTTCATATTTTTCAACACCACTTCATGTTCCTCCTATTATTCAGAGCGTTTCATGCTCATCTAATTTTTGACACCTTTTGAAGCTCTGCATATTTTTCACACCTTTTCCTGCTCTGCATATTTTTCATCACCACTTCATGCTTCTCCTATTTTTCAGACCGTCTCATGCTCCTCATATTTTTGACACCTTTTGAAGCTCTGCATATTTTTCACACCTTTTCAGTCTCTTCATGTTTTTAAACACCGCTTCATGCTCCTCCTATTTTTCAGACCGTCTCATGCTCCTCATATATTTGACAACATTTGAAGCTCTTCATATTTTTCACACCTTGTCAGGCTCCTCATGTTTTTCACACCACTTCATACTCCTCCTATTTTTCAGACCGTTTCAAGCTCCTCTTATTTTTGACACCTTTTGAAGCTCTTCATATTTTTCACACCTTTTCAGGCTCTTCATGTTTTTCAACACCGCTTCATGCTCCACCTATTTTTCAGACCGTTTCAAGCTCCTCTTATTTTTGACACCTTTTGAAGCTCTTCATATTTTTCACACCTTTTCAGGCTCTTCATGTTTTTGAACACCATTTCATGCTCCTCTTATTTTTCAGACCGTTTAATGCTCCTCATATTGTTGACACCTTTTGAAGCCCTCATATTTTTCACACCTTTCAGGCTCTTCATGTTAATCAACACCTCTTCATGTTCCTCCTATTTATGACACATTTTGAAGCTCTTCATATTTTTCACACCTTTTCAGGCTCTTCATGTTTTTCAACACCGTTTCATGGTCCTCCTATTTATGACACATTTTGAAGCTCTTCATATTTTTCACACCTTTCAGGCTCTTCATGTTTTTGACCACCGCTTCCTGCTCCTCCTATTTTTCATACTGTTTCATACTCTTCATATTTTTGACACCTTTTGAGGCTCTTCATATATTTCACACCTTTTCACGCCCTTCATGTTTTTCCACACCGCTTCATGCTCCTCCTATTTTTCAGACCGTTTCATGCTCCTCATATTTTTCAACACCGTTTCATGCTTCTCCTATTTTTCAGACCGTTTCATGCTCCTCATATTTTTCACACGTTTTGAAGCTCTTCATATTTTTCTCACCTTTTCAGGCTCTTCATTTTCTTCAACACCGTTGCATTCTCCTCCTATATTTCAGATCGTTTCATGCTCCTCACATTTTTGACAACTTTTGAAGCTTTTCGTGTTTTTCACACCTTTTCAGGCTCCTCATGTTTTTGGACACCACTTCATGCTCCTCCTATTTTTAAGACCGTTTCATCCTCCTCATATTTTAACACCTTTTGAAGCTCTTCATATATTTCACACCTTTTCAGGCTCTTCATGTTTCTGAACACCACTTCATGCTCCTCCTATTTTTCAGACAGTTTCATGCTCCTCATATTTTTCACACCTTTTGAAGCTCTTCATATTTTTCACACCTTTTCAGGCTCTTCATGTTTTTCAACACCGCTTCATGCTCCTCCTGTTTTTCAGACCGTTTCATGCTCCTCATATTTTTGACACATCTTGAAGATCTTCATATTTTCACACCTTTTCAGGCTCTTCATGTTTATCAACACCGGTTCATGCTCCTCCTAATTTTCAGACCGTTTCATGCTCCTCATTTTTTTGACACCTTTTGAAGCTCTTCATATTTTTGACACCTTTTCAGGCTCTTCAAGTTTTTCAACACCGATTCATGCTCCTCCTATTTTTCAGACCGTTTCACCCTCCTCATATTTTTGACACCTTTTGAAACTCTTCATATTTTTCACACCTTTTAAGGCTCTTCATGTATTTCAAAACCGCTTCATGCTCTTCCTATTTTTCAGACGGTTTTATGCTCCTCATATTTTTCACACCTTTTGAAGCTCTTCATATTTTTCACACGTTTCAGACTCTTCATGTTTTTGAACACCACTTCATGCTCCTTCTATTTTTCAGAACGTTTCATGCTCCCCATATTTTTGACATCTTTTGAAGCTCTTCATATTTTACACACCTTTTCAGGCTCTTCATGTTTTTGAACAACGCTTCATGCTCCTCCCATTTTTCAGACCGTTACTTGCTGCTCATGTTTTTCAACACCATTTCATGCTTCTCCTATTTTTAGACCGTTTCATGCTCCTCATATTTTTCACACTTTTTGAAGCTGTTCATATATTTCACATCTTTTCAGGCTCTTCATGTTTTTGAACACGGCTTCATGCTCCTCCTATTTTTCACACTTTTTGAAGCTCTTCATATATTTCACACCTTTTCAGGCTCTTCATGCTTTTCAACACCGCTTCATGATCCTCCTAATTTCAGACCGTTTCATGCTCCTCATATTTTTGACACCGCTTGAAGCTCTTCATATTTTTCACACGTTTTCAAGCTCCTCAGGTTTTTCAACACCGCTTCATTCTCCTCCTATTTTTTGGACCTTTTCATGCTCCTCATATTTTTGACACCTTTTGAAGCTCTTCATATTTTTCACACATTTTCAGGCTCTTCATGTTTTTCAACACCTTTTCATGCTCCTCCTTTTTTTCAGACCGTTTCATGCTCCTCATATTTTTGACATATTTTGAAGCTCTTCATATTTTTGACACCTTTTGAAGCTCTTCAAGTTTTTCACACCTCTTCAGGCTCTTCAAGTTTTTCAACACCGCTTCATGCGCCTCCTATTTTTCAGACCGATTCATGGTCCACATAATTTTGACACCGCTTGAAGCTCTTCATATTTTTCACACGTTTTCAAGCTCCTCAGGTTTTTCAACACCGCTTCATTCTCCTCCTATTTTTTGGACCGTTTCATGCTCCTAATATTTTTGACACCTTTTGAAGCTCTTCATATTTTTCACACATTTTCAGGCTCTTCATGTTTTTCAACACAGCTTCATGCTCCTCCAATTTTTCAGACCGTTTCTTGCTCCTAATATTTTTGTACCATTTGAAGCTCTTCATATTTATCACACCTTTTCAGGCTCTTCAAGTTTTTCAACACCGCTTCATGCTCCTCCTATTTTTCAGATCATTTCATGCTCCTCACATTTTTGACTCCTTTTGAAGCTCTTAATATTTTCCACACCTTTTCAGGGTCTTCATGTTTTTCAACACCACTCATGCCCCTCGTATTTTTGAGGCGGTTTCATGCTCCTCATATTTCTGACACCTTTTGAAGCTCTTCAAATTTTTCACACCTTTTCAGGATCTTCATGTTTTTGAACACAGCTTCATGCTCCTCCTATTTTTCAGACCGTTTCAAGCTCCTCAGGTATTTCACACCTTTCGAAGCTCTGCATATTTTTCACACCTTTTCAGGCTCTTCATGTTTTTCAACACCGCTTCATGCTCCTCCTTTTTTTCAGACCGTTTTAAGCTCCTCATATATTTGACACGTTTTGAAGCTCTTCATATTTTTCACACCTTTTCAGGCTCTTCATGTTTTTCAACACCAGTTCATGCTCCTCCTATTTTTCAGACCGTTTCATGCTCTTCATATTTTTGACACCTTTTGAAGCTCTTCATATTTTTCACACCTTTTCAGGCTCTTCATGTTTTTGAACACCGCATCATGCTCCTCCAATTTTTCAGAAAATTTCATGCTCCTCATGTATTTCACACCTTTTGAAGCTCTTCATATTTTTCACCCCTTTTCAAGCACTTCATGTTTTAAACGCCGCTTCATGCTCCTCCTATTTTTCAGACTGTTTCATGCTCCTCATATTTTTGACACCTTTTGAGGCTCTTCATATTTTTCACACCTTTTCAGGCTCTTCATGTTTTTGAACACCTGTTCATGCTCCTTCTATGTTTCAGACGTTTTCATGCTCCTCATATATTTGACACCTTTTGAATCTCTTCATATAGTTCACATCTTTTCAGTCTCTTCATGTTTTTCAACACCACTTCATGCTCCTCCTATTTTTCAGACGGTTTCATGCTCCTCATATTTTTGACACCTTTTGAACCTCTTCATATTTTTCACACCTTTTCAGGCTCTTCATGTTTTAAACACCGCTTCCTGCTCCTCCTATTTTTCAGACTGTTTCATGCTCCTCATATATTTGACACCTTTTGAAGCTCTTCATATATTTCACACCTTTTCAGGCTCTTCATGTTTTTCAACACCACTTCATGCTCCTCCTATTTTTCAAAAAGTTTCATGCTCCTCATATATTTCTCACATTTTGAAGCTCTTCATATTTTTCACACATTTTCAGGCTCTTCATATTTTTGAACACCGTTTCATGCTCCTCCTATTTTGCGGACCGTTTAATGCTCCTCATGTATTTCACATCTTTTGAAGCTCTTCATATTTATCACACTTTTTCAGGCTCTTCATATTTTTCAACACCACATCATGCTCCTCCTATATTTCAGACCGTTTCATGCTCCTAATATCTTTCACACCTTTTGACGCTCTTCATATTTTTCACACTTTTTCAGACTCTTCATGTGTTTCAACACTGCTTCTTGCTACTTCTATTTTTCAGACCGTTTCATCCTGCTCATATTTTTGACACCTTTTGAAGCTCTTCATATATTTCACTCCGTTGCAGGCTCTTCATGTTTTTCAACACCACTTCATGTTCCTCCTATTATTCAGAGCGTTTCATGCTCATCTAATTTTTGACACCTTTTGAAGCTCTGCATATTTTTCACACCTTTTCCTGCTCTGCATATTTTTCATCACCACTTCATGCTTCTCCTATTTTTCAGACCGTCTCATGCTCCTCATATTTTTGACACCTTTTGAAGCTCTGCATATTTTTCACACCTTTTCAGTCTCTTCGTGTTTTTAAACACCGCTTCATGCTCCTCCTATTTTTCAGACCGTCTCATGCTCCTCATATATTTGACAACATTTGAAGCTCTTCATATTTTTCACACCTTGTCAGGCTCCTCATGTTTTTCACACCACTTCATACTCCTCCTATTTTTCAGACCGTTTCAAGCTCCTCTTATTTTTGACACCTTTTGAAGCTCTTCATATTTTTCACACCTTTTCAGGCTCTTCATGTTTTTCAACACCGCTTCATGCTCCACCTATTTTTCAGACCGTTTCAAGCTCCTCTTATTTTTGACACCTTTTGAAGCTCTTCATATTTTTCACACCTTTTCAGGCTCTTCATGTTTTTGAACACCATTTCATGCTCCTCTTATTTTTCAGACCGTTTAATGCTCCTCATATTGTTGACACCTTTTGAAGCCCTCATATTTTTCACACCTTTTCAGGCTCTTCATGTTAATCAACACCTCTTCATGTTCCTCCTATTTATGACACATTTTGAAGCTCTTCATATTTTTCACACCTTTTCAGGCTCTTCATGTTTTTCAACACCGTTTCATGGTCCTCCTATTTATGACACATTTTGAAGCTCTTCATATTTTTCACACCTTTCAGGCTCTTCATGTTTTTGACCACCGCTTCCTGCTCCTCCTATTTTTCAGACTGTTTCATGCTCTTCATATTTTTGACACCTTTTGAGGCTCTTCATATATTTCACACCTTTTCACGCCCTTCATGTTTTTCCACACCGCTTCATGCTCCTCCTATTTTTCAGACCGTTTCATGCTCCTCATGTTTTTCAACACCGTTTCATGCTTCTCCTATTTTTCAGACCGTTTCATGCTCCTCATATTTTTCACACGTTTTGAAGCTCTTCATATTTTTCTCACCTTTTCAGGCTCTTCATTTTCTTCAACACCGTTGCATTCTCCTCCTATATTTCAGATCGTTTCATGCTCCTCACATTTTTGACAACTTTTGAAGCTTTTCGTGTTTTTCACACCTTTTCAGGCTCCTCATGTTTTTGGACACCACTTCATGCTCCTCCTATTTTTCAGACCGTTTCATCCTCCTCATATTTTAACACCTTTTGAAGCTCTTCATATATTTCACACCTTTTCAGGCTCTTCATGTTTCTGAACACCACTTCATGCTCCTCCTATTTTTCAGACAGTTTCATGCTCCTCATATTTTTCACACCTTTTGAAGCTCTTCATATTTTTCACACCTTTTCAGGCTCTTCATGTTTTTCAACACCGCTTCATGCTCCTCCTATTTTTCAGACCGTTTCATGCTCCTCATATTTTTGACACATCTTGAAGATCTTCATATTTTCACACCTTTTCAGGCTCTTCATGTTTATCAACACCGGTTCATGCTCCTCCTAATTTTCAGACCGTTTCATGCTCCTCATTTTTTTGACACCTTTTGAAGCTCTTCATATTTTTGACACCTTTTCAGGCTCTTCATGCTTTTCAACACCGATTCATGCTCCTCCTATTTTTCAGACCGTTTCACCCTCCTCATATTTTTGACACCTTTTGAAACTCTTCATATTTTTCACACCTTTTAAGGCTCTTCATGTATTTCAAAACCGCTTCATGCTCTTCCTATTTTTCAGACGGTTTTATGCTCCTCATATTTTTCACACCTTTTGAAGCTCTTCATATTTTTCACACGTTTCAGACTCTTAATGTTTTTGAACACCACTTCATGCTCCTTCTATTTTTCAGAACGTTTCATGCTCCCCATATTTTTGACATCTTTTGAAGCTCTTCATATTTTACACACCTTTTCAGGCTCTTCATGTTTTTGAACAACGCTTCATGCTCCTCCCATTTTTCAGACCGTTACTTGCTGCTCATGTTTTTCAACACCATTTCATGCTTCTCCTATTTTTAGACCGTTTCATGCTCCTCATATTTTTCACACTTTTTGAAGCTGTTCATATATTTCACATCTTTTCAGGCTCTTCATGTTTTTGAACACGGCTTCATGCTCCTCCTATTTTTCACACTTTTTGAAGCTCTTCATATATTTCACACCTTTTCAGGCTCTTCATGCTTTTCAACACCGCTTCATGATCCTCCTAATTTCAGACCGTTTCATGCTCCTCATATTTTTGACACCGCTTGAAGCTCTTCATATTTTTCACACGTTTTCAAGCTCCTCAGGTTTTTCAACACCGCTTCATTCTCCTCCTATTTTTTGGACCTTTTCATGCTCCTCATATTTTTGACACCTTTTGAAGCTCTTCATATTTTTCACACATTTTCAGGCTCTTCATGTTTTTCAACACCTTTTCATGCTCCTCCTTTTTTTCAGACCGTTTCATGCTCCTCATATTTTTGACATATTTTGAAGCTCTTCATATTTTTGACACCTTTTGAAGCTCTTCAAGTTTTTCACACCTCTTCAGGCTCTTCAAGTTTTTCAACACCGCTTCATGCGCCTCCTATTTTTCAGACCGATTCATGCTCCACATAATTTTGACACCGCTTGAAGCTCTTCATATTTTTCACACGTTTTCAAGCTCCTCAGGTTTTTCAACACCGCTTCATTCTCCTCCTATTTTTTGGACCGTTTCATGCTCCTAATATTTTTGACACCTTTTGAAGCTCTTCATATTTTTCACACATTTTCAGGCTCTTCATGTTTTTCAACACAGCTTCATGCTCCTCCAATTTTTCAGACCGTTTCTTGCTCCTAATATTTTTGTACCATTTGAAGCTCTTCATATTTATCACACCTTTTCAGGCTCTTCAAGTTTTTCAACACCGCTTCATGCTCCTCCTATTTTTCAGATCATTTCATGCTCCTCACATTTTTGACTCCTTTTGAAGCTCTTAATATTTTCCACACCTTTTCAGGGTCTTCATGTTTTTCAACACCACTCATGCCCCTCGTATTTTTGAGGCGGTTTCATGCTCCTCATATTTCTGACACCTTTTGAAGCTCTTCAAATTTTTCACACCTTTTCAGGATCTTCATGTTTTTGAACACAGCTTCATGCTCCTCCTATTTTTCAGACCGTTTCAAGCTCCTCAGGTATTTCACACCTTTCGAAGCTCTGCATATTTTTCACACCTTTTCAGGCTCTTCATGTTTTTCAACACCGCTTCATGCTCCTCCTTTTTTTCAGACCGTTTTAAGCTCCTCATATATTTGACACGTTTTGAAGCTCTTCATATTTTTCACACCTTTTCAGGCTCTTCATGTTTTTCAACACCAGTTCATGCTCCTCCTATTTTTCAGACCGTTTCATGCTCTTCATATTTTTGACACCTTTTGAAGCTCTTCATATTTTTCACACCTTTTCAGGCTCTTCATGTTTTTGAACACCGCATCATGCTCCTCCAATTTTTCAGAAAATTTCATGCTCCTCATGTATTTCACACCTTTTGAAGCTCTTCATATTTTTCACCCCTTTTCAAGCACTTCATGTTTTAAACGCCGCTTCATGCTCCTCCTATTTTTCAGACTGTTTCATGCTCCTCATATTTTTGACACCTTTTGAGGCTCTTCATATTTTTCACACCTTTTCAGGCTCTTCATGTTTTTGAACACCTGTTCATGCTCCTTCTATGTTTCAGACGTTTTCATGCTCCTCATATATTTGACACCTTTTGAATCTCTTCATATAGTTCACATCTTTTCAGTCTCTTCATGTTTTTCAACACCACTTCATGCTCCTCCTATTTTTCAGACGGTTTCATGCTCCTCATATTTTTGACACCTTTTGAACCTCTTCATATTTTTCACACCTTTTCAGGCTCTTCATGTTTTAAACACCGCTTCCTGCTCCTCCTATTTTTCAGACTGTTTCATGCTCCTCATATATTTGACACCTTTTGAAGCTCTTCATATATTTCACACCTTTTCAGGCTCTTCATGTTTTTCAACACCACTTCATGCTCCTCCTATTTTTCAAAAAGTTTCATGCTCCTCATATATTTCTCACATTTTGAAGCTCTTCATATTTTTCACACATTTTCAGGCTCTTCATATTTTTGAACACCGTTTCATGCTCCTCCTATTTTGCGGACCGTTTAATGCTCCTCATGTATTTCACATCTTTTGAAGGTCTTCATATTTATCACACTTTTTCAGGCTCTTCATATTTTTCAACACCACATCATGCTCCTCCTATATTTCAGACCGTTTCATGCTCCTAATATCTTTCACACCTTTTGACGCTCTTCATATTTTTCACACTTTTTCAGACTCTTCATGTGTTTCGACACTGCTTCTTGCTACTTCTATTTTTCAGACCGTTTCATCCTGCTCATATTTTTGACACCTTTTGAAGCTCTTCATATATTTCACTCCGTTGCAGGCTCTTCATGTTTTTCAACACCACTTCATGTTCCTCCTATTATTCAGAGCGTTTCATGCTCATCTAATTTTTGACACCTTTTGAAGCTCTGCATATTTTTCACACCTTTTCCTGCTCTGCATATTTTTCATCACCACTTCATGCTTCTCCTATTTTTCAGACCGTCTCATGCTCCTCATATTTTTGACACCTTTTGAAGCTCTGCATATTTTTCACACCTTTTCAGTCTCTTCATGTTTTTAAACACCGCTTCATGCTCCTCCTATTTTTCAGACCGTCTCATGCTCCTCATATATTTGACAACATTTGAAGCTCTTCATATTTTTCACACCTTGTCAGGCTCCTCATGTTTTTCACACCACTTCATACTCCTCCTATTTTTCAGACCGTTTCATGCTCCTCATAGGTTTGACACCTTTTGAAGCTTTTCACATTTTTCACACCTTTTCAGGGTCTTCATGTTTTTCAACAGCACTTCATGCCCCTCCTATTTTTCTGACCATTTCATGCTCCTCACATTTTTGACACCTTTTGAAGATCTTCAGATTTTTCACACCTTTTCAGGCTCTTCATGTTTTTGAACACCGCTTCATACTCCTCATATTTTTCAGACCGTTTCATGCTCCTCATTTTTTGACACCTTTTGAAGCTCTGCATATTTTTCACATCTTTTCATGCTCTTCATATTATTCAACACAGCTTCATGCTTCTCCTATTTTTCAGACCGTTTCATGCTCCTCATATTTTTGAAACTTATTGACGTTCTGCATATTTTTCACATCTTTTCAGTCTCTTCATGTTTTTAAACACCGCTTCATGCTCCTCCTATTTTTTCAGTCCCATTCATGCTCCTCATATTTTTGACACCTTTTGAAGTTCATCATATTTTTCACACGCGTTCAGGGCCTTCATAATTTTCAACACCACTTCATGCCCCTCCTATTTCTCAGACCGTTTCATGCTCCTCATAATTTTGACACCTTTTCAAGCTCTCAGATTTTTCACACCTTTTCGGGCTCTTCATGTTTTTGAACACCGCTTCATGCTCCTCATATTTTTCAGACCGTTTCATGATCCTCATATTTTTGACACCTTTTGAAGCTCTTCATATTTTTGACACCTTTTCATGTTCTTCATGTTTTTCAACACCAATTCATGCTCCTCATATTTTTCAGACCGTTTCATGATCCTCCTATTTTTGACACCTTTTGAAGCTCTTCATATTTTTCACACCTTTCAGGCTTTTCATGTTTTCAACACCGCTTCATGCTCCTCCTATTTTTCAGACCGTTTCATGCTCCTCATATTTTTGACTCCTTTTGAAGCTCTTCATATTTTTCACACCTTTTCAGGCTCTTCATGTTTTAAACACCGCTTCATTCTCCTATTTTTCAGACTGTTTCATGCTCCTCATATTTTTGACACCTTTGGAAGCTCTTCATATTTTTCACACCTTTTCAGTGTCTTCATGTTTTTCAACACCGCTTCATGCTCCTCATATTTTTCAGAACGTTTCATGCTCATCTCATTTTTGACACCTTTTGAAGCTCTTCATATTTTTCACACCTTTTGAAACTCTTCATATTTTTCACTCCTTTTCAGGCTCTTCTTGTTTTTCAACACCGCTTAATGATCCTCATATTTTTCAGACCATTCCTGCTCCTCATATTTTTAACACCTTTTGAAGCTCTTCATATTTTTCACACCTTTTCATGCTCTTTATATTTTTCAACACCGCTTCATGCTTCTCCTATTTTTCAGACCGTTTCATGCTCCTCATATTTTTGACAACTTTTGAAGCTCTTCATAATTTTCACACATACTCAGTCTTTTCAAGTTTTTAAACACCGCTTCATGCTCCTCGTATTTTTCAGTCCGTTTCATGCTTCTCATATTTTTGACACCTTTTGAAGCTCTTCATATTCCTCACAACTTGTTAGGCTCTCCATGTTTTTCAACACCGCTTCATGCTCCACCTATTTTTCAGATCATTTCATGCTCCTCACTTTTTTGACTCCTTTTGAAGCTCTTAATATTTTCCACACCTTTTCAGGGTCTTCATGTTTTTCAACACCACTCATGCCCCTCGTATTTTTGAGGCGGTTTCATGCTCCTCATATTTCTGACACCTTTTGAAGCTCTTCAAATTTTTCACACCTTTTCAGGATCTTCATGTTTTTGAACACCGCTTCATGGTCCTCCTATTTTTCAGACCGTTACAAGCTCCTCAGGTATTTCACACCTTTCGAAGCTCTGCATATTTTTCACACCTTTTCAGGCTCTTCATGTTTTTCAACACCGCTTCATGCTCCTCCTTTTTTTCAGACCGTTTTAAGCTCCTCATATATTTGACACGTTTTGAAGCTCTTCATATTTTTCACACCTTTTCAGGCTCTTCATGTTTTTCAACACCAGTTCATGCTCCTCCTATTTTTCAGACCGTTTCATGCTCCTCATATTTTTGACACCTTTTGAAGCTCTTCATATTTTTCACACCTTTTCAGGCTCTTCATGTTTTTGAACACCGCATCATGCTCCTCCAATTTTTCAGAAAATTTCATGCTCCTCATGTATTTCACACCTTTTGAAGCTCTTCATATTTTTCACCCCTTTTCAAGCACTTCATGTTTTAAACGCCGCTTCATGCTCCTCCTATTTTTCAGACTGTTTCATGCTCCTCATATTTTTGACACCTTTTGAGGCTCTTAATATTTTTCACACCTTTTCAGGCTCTTCATGTTTTTGAACACCTGTTCATGCTCCTTCTATGTTTCAGACGTTTTCATGCTCCTCATATTTTTGACGCCTTTTGAATCTCTTCATATAGTTCACATCTTTTCAGTCTCTTCTTGTTTTTCAACACCACTTCATGCTCCTCCTATTTTTCAGACCGTTTCATGCTCCTCATATTTTTGACACCTTTTGAACCTCTTCATATTTTTCACACCTTTTCAGGCTCTTCATGTTTTAAACACCGCTTCCTGCTCCTCCTATTTTTCAGACTGTTTCATGCTCCTCATATTTTTGACACCTTTTGAAGCTCTTCATATTTTTCACACCATTTCAGGGTCTTCATCTTTTTCAACACCAATTCATGCCCCTCGTATTTTTGAGACCGTTTCATGCTCCTCATATTTCTGACACCTTTTGAAGCTCTTCAAATTTTTCACAACTTTTCAGGCTCTTCATGTTTTTGAACACCGCTTCATGCTCCTCCTATTTTTCAGACCGTTTCATGCTCCTCATTTTTTGACACCTTTTGAAGCTCTTCATATTTTTGACACCTTTTCATGCTCTTCATATTTTTCAACACCAATTCATGCGCCATATATTTTCAGACCATTTCAGGATCCTCACATTTTTGACACCTTTTGAAGCTCTTCATATTATTCACACCTTTTCAGGCTCTTCATGTTTTTCAACACCACTTCATGCTTCTCCTATTTTTCAGACCGTTTCATGCTCCTCTCATTTTTCACACCTTTTGAAGCTCTTCATAATTTTCACATCTTTTCAGGCTCTTCATGTTTTTCACCACTGCTTCATGATCCTCCTATTTTTCAGACTGTTTCATGCTCCTTATGTTTTTGACACCTGTTGAATCTCTTCATATTTTTCAAACGTTTCAGGTTCTTCATGTTTTTGAACACCGCTTCATGCTCCTCCTCTTTATCAGACCGTTTCATGCTCCTCATGTATTTCACACCTGTTGAAGCTCTTCTTATTTTTCACACCTTTTCAGGCTCTTCATGTTTTTGAACACCTCTTCATGCTCCTTTTATGTTTCAGACGTTTTCATGCTCCTCATATTTTTGACACCTTTTGAATCTCTTCATATTTTTCACACCTTTTCGGGATCTTCATGATTTTCAACACCGCTTCATGGTCCTCCTATTTTTTAGACCGTTTCATGCTCCTCATATTTTGACACCTTTTGAATCTCTTCATATATTTCACACCTTTTCTGGATCTTCATGATTTTCAACAACGCTTCATGCTCCTCCTATTTTTCAGTCGTTTCATGCTTTTCATATTTTTGACACCTTTTGAAGCTCTTCATATTTTTCACACCTTTTCAGGTTGTTTATCTTTTTCAACACCGTTTCATGCTCATCCTATTTTTCAGTCTGTTTCATGCTCCTCATATTTTTGACACCTTTTCAAGCTCTTCATATTTTTCACACCTTTTCCGGCTTTCATCTTTTTCAACACCGTTTCATGCTCATCCTATTTTTCAGGCTGTTTCATGCTCCTCATATTTTTGACACCTTTTGAAGCTCTTCATATTTTTCACACTTTTTCAGGCTCTTCATGTTTGGACGACTGCTTCATGCTCCTCCCTTTATTCAGACGGTTTCATGCTCCTCATATTTTTGACACATTTTGAAGCTCTTCATATTTTACACATCTTTTTAAGCTCTTCATATTTTCACACCTTTTCAGGCTCTTCATGTTTTTGAACACCGTTTCATGCTACTCCTCTTTTTGAAACCTTTTGAAGCTCTTCATATTTTTCACACCTTTTAATGCTCTTCTCGTTTTTGAACACGTTTTCTTTCTCCTCCTATTTTCAGATTGTTTCATGCTCCTCATAATTTTTACACCTTTTGAAGCTCTTCATATTTTTCACACCTTTTCATGCTCTTCTGGTTTTTCTACACCGTTTCAAGCTCCTCCTATTTTCAGACTGTTTCATGCTCCTCATATTTCTGACACTTTTTGAAGCTCTTCATATTTTTAACAACTTTTGAAGTTTTTCATGTTTTTCACACCTTTTCAGGCTCTTCATATTTTTCAACACCGATTCATGCTCCTCCTCTTTTTCAGACCGTTTCAGGCTCTTCATATATTTGACACTTTTTGAAGCTCTTCATATTTTACACACCTTTTCAGACTCTCATTATTTTCAACACCGCTGCAAGCTCCTATTTTTCAGACCGTTTAATGCTCCTCATATTTTTGACACCTTTTGATTCTCTTCATATTTTTCACACCTTTGCAGGCTCTTCATGTTTTTGAACATCCTTTCTTGCTCCTCCTATTTTTCAGACCTTTCATTGCTCCTCATATTTTTGACACATTTTGAAGCTCTTCATAATTTTCACACCTTTTCAGTCTCTTCATATTTTTCAAGACCACTTCATGCTCCTCCTATTTTTAAGACCATTTCATGCTCCTCATATTTTTGACACCTTTTAAATTCTTCATATTTTTCACACCTTTTCATGCTCTTCATGTTTTTGAACATCGCTTCAAGCTCCTCCTATTTTTCAGAATGTTTCATTCTCCATATATTTCTGACACGTTTTGAAGCTCTTCATATTTTTAACAACTTTTGAAGCTTTTCATGTTTTTCACACCTTTTCAGGCCCTTCATATTTTTCAACACCGATTCATGCTCCTCCTCTTTTTCAGACCGTTTCAGGCTCTTCATATATTTGACACTTTTTGAAGCTCTTCATATTTTACACACCTTTTCAGACTCTTCATTATTTTCAACACCGCTGCATGCTCATATTTTTCAGACCGTTTAATGCTCCTCATATTTTTGACGCCTTTAGATTCTCTTCATATTTTTCACACCTTTGCAGGCTCTTCATGTTTTTGAACATCCTTTCTTGCTCCTCCTATTTTTCAGACCTTTCATTGCTCCTCATATTTTTGACACATTTTGAAGCTCTTCATAATTTTCACACCTTTTCAGGCTCTTCATGTTTTCAACACCGTGTCATGCTCCTCCTATTTTTCAGACCGTTTCATGCTCCTCATATTTCTGACATCTTTTCTAGCTTTTCATACTTTTCATACCTTTTCAGGCTCTTCATGTTTTCAACACCGTTTCATGCTTCTCCTATTTTTCAGCCCGTTTCATGCTCATATTTTTGACACCTTTTGAACCTCTTCATATTTTTCACACCTTTTCAGTCTCTTCATGTTTTTCAAGACCACTTCATGCTCCTCCTATTTTTCAGACCATTTCATGCTCCTCATATTTTTGACACGTCTTGAAGCTCTTCATATTTTTCACACTTGTTCAGGCTCTTCATGTTTTTGAACACCGTTTCATGCTGCTCCTATTTTGCAGACCGTTTCATGCTCCTCATATTTTTGACACCTTTTGAACCTCTTCATATTTTTCACACCTTTTCAGTCTCTTCATGTTTTTCAAGACCACTTCATGCTCCTCCTATTTTTAAGACCATTTCTTGCTCCTCATATTTTTGACACGTCTTGAAGCTCTTCATATTTTTCACACTTGTTCAGGCTCTTCATGTTTTTGAACACCGTTTCATGCTCCTCCTATTTTTCAGATTGATTCATTCTCCTCATATTTTTGACATCTTTTAACCTCTTCATATTTTTCAAACATTTTCATGCTCTTCATGTTTTTCAACACCTTTTCATGCTCCTCCTAATTTTCAGACTGTTTCATGCTCCTCATATTTTTTACACCTTTTGAAGCTCTTCGTATATTTCACACTTTTTCAGGCTCTTCATGTTTTTCAACACCGCTTCATGCTCCTTCTATTTTTCAGACCATTTCATGCTCCTCATATTTTTCAAACCTTTTGAAGCTCTATATATTTTTTATACCTTTTCCTGTTCTTCATGTTTTTCAACACCACTTCATGCTCCTCCTATTTTCCAGACCTTTTCATGCTCCTCATATTTTTGCTACCTTTTGAAGCTCTTCATATAATGCACACCATTTCAGGCTCTTCATGTTTTTCAACACCGCTTCATGCTCCTCCTATTTTTCAGACAGTTTCATGCTCCTCATATTTTTGACACCTTTTGAAGCTCTTCATATATTTCACACCTTTTCATTCTCTTCATGTTTTTGAACACCGCTTTCATGTCCTCATATTTTTGACACCTTTTGAAGCTCTTCATATTTTTCACACATTTTCAGGCTCTTCATGTTTTTGAACACCGGTTCATGCTCGTCCTATTTTTCAGACCGTTTCATGCTCCTCATATTTTTGACACCTTTTGAAGCTCTTCATATTTTACACACCTTTTAGTGCTCTTCATGTTTTTGAACACCACTTCATGCTCCTCCTATTTTTCCTACCGTTTCATTCTCCTCATATTTTTCACACTTTTTGAAGCGCTTCATATTTTTCACTCCTTTTCAGGCTCTTCAGGTTTTCAATACCGCTTCCTGGTCCTCCTATTTTTCAGACCGATTCATGCTCCTCATATTTTTCACACTTTTTGAAGCGCTTCATATTTTTCACTCCTTTTCAGGCTCTTCATGTTTTTCAACACCATTTCATGCTCCTCTTATTTTACAGACTGTTTCATGCTCCTCATATTTTTGACACCTTTTGAAGCTCTTCATATTTTTCGCACCTTTTCATGCTCTTAATATTTTTCAACACCGTTTCATTCTCCTCCTATTTTCAGACTGTTTCATGCTCCTCATATTTTTGACACCTTTTGAAGCTCTTCATATATTTCACACCTTTTCAGGCTCTTCATGTTTTTGAACAGCGTTTCATGCTCCTCCTATTTTTCAGATTGTTTCATTCTCCATATATTTTTGACACGTTTTGAAGCTTTTCATATTTTTCACACCTTTTGAAGCTTTTCATATTTTTCACACCTTTTCATGCTCTTCATGTTTTTCAACAGCGTTTCATGCTCCTCTTATTTTTTAGACTGTTCCATGCTTCTCATCTTTTTTACACCTTTTGAAGCTGTTCATATTTTTCACAACTTTTCAGGCTCTTCATGTTTTTGAACACCGTTTCATGCTACTCCTATTTTTGACACCTTTTGAAGCTCTTCATATTTTTCAGACATTTTCATGCTCTTCTTGTTTTTGAACACCGTTTCATGCTTCTCCTATTTTCAGATTGTTTCATGCTCCTCATATTTTTTACTCCTTTTGAAGCTCTTCATATTTTTCACACCTTTTCATGCTCTTCATGTTTTTCAACACCGTTTTTTGCTCCTCCTATTTTCAGACTGTCATGCTCCTCATATTTTTGACACCTTTTGAAGCTCTTCATATATGTCACACCTTTTCAGGCTCTTCATGTTTTTCAACACCACCTCATGCTCCTCCTATTTTTCAGACGTTTCATTCTCCTCATATTTTTGACACCTTTGAAGCTCTTTATATATTTCATACCTTTTCAGGCTATTCATGTTTTTCAACACCGTTTCATGCTCCTCCTAATTTTCAGACTGTTTCATGCTCCTCATATTTTTACACCTTTTGAAGCTCTTCATATATTTAACACTTTTTCAGGCTCTTCCTGTTTTTCAACACCGCTTCATGCTCCTTCTATTTTTCAGACCGTTTCATGCTCCTCATATTTTTCAAACCTTTTGAAGCTCCATATATTTTTTATACCTTTTACTCTTCTTCATGTTTTTCAACACCACATCATGCTCCTCCATTTTTCAGACCGTTTCATGCTCCTCATATTTTTCAAACCTTTTGAAGCTCTATATATTTTTTATACCTTTTCCTGTTCTTCATGTTTTTCAACACCACTTCATGCTCCTCCTATTTTCCAGACCGTTTCATGCTCCTCATATTTTTGCCACCTTTTGAAGCTCTTCATATAATTCACACCATTTCAGGCTCTTCATGTTTTTCAACACCGCTTAATGCTCCTCCTATTTTTCAGACAGTTTCATGCTCCTCATATTTTTGACACCTTTTGAAGCTCTTCATATATTTCACACCTTTTGATTCTCTTCATGTTTTTGAACACCGCTTTCATGCCCTCATATTTTTGACACCTTTTGAAGCTCTTCATATTTTTCACACCTTTTCAGGCTCTTCATGTTTTTGAACACCGTTTCATGCTACTCCTCTTTTTGAAACCTTTTGAAGCTCTTCATATTTTTCACACCTTTTAATGCTCTTCTCGTTTTTGAACACGTTTTCTTTCTCCTCCTATTTTCAGATTGTTTCCTGCTCCTCATAATTTTTACACCTTTTGAAGCTCTTCATATTTTTCACACCTTTTCATGCTCTTCATATTTTTCTACACCGTTTCAAGCTCCTCCTATTTTCAGACTGTTTCATGCTCCTCATATTTTTGACACCTTTTAAATTCTTCATATTTTTCACACCTTTTCATGCTCTTCATGTTTTTGAACATCGCTTCAAGCTCCTCCTATTTTTCAGAATGTTTCATTCTCCATATATTTCTGACACGTTTTGAAGCTCTTCATATTTTTAACAACTTTTGAAGCTTTTCATGTTTTTCACACCTTTTCAGGCCATTCATATTTTTCAACACCGATTCATGCTCCTCCTCTTTTTCAGACCGTTTCAGGCTCTTCATATATTTGACACTTTTTGAAGCTCTTCATATTTTACACACCTTTTCAGACTCTTCATTATTTTCAACACCGCTGCATGCTCCTATTTTTCAGACCGTTTAATGCTCCTCATATTTTGGACGCCTTTAGATTCTCTTCATAATTTTCACACCTTTGCAGGCTCTTCATGTTTTTGAACATCCTTTCTTGCTCCTCCTATTTTTCAGACCTTTCATTGCTCCTCATATTTTTGACACATTTTGAAGCTCTTCATAATTTTCACACCTTTTCAGGCTCTTCATGTTTTCAACACCGTGTCATGCTCCTCCTATTTTTCAGACCGTTTCATGCTCCTCATATTTCTGACATCTTTTCTAGCTTTTCATACTTTTCATACCTTTTCAGGCTCTTCATGTTTTCAACACCGTTTCATGCTTCTCCTATTTTTCAGCCCGTTTCATGCTCATATTTTTGACACCTTTTGAACCTCTTCATATTTTTCACACCTTTTCAGTCTCTTCATGTTTTTCAAGACCACTTCATGCTCCTCCTATTTTTCAGACCATTTCATGCTCCTCATATTTTTGACACGTCTTGAAGCTCTTCATATTTTTCACACTTGTTCAGGCTCTTCATGTTTTTGAACACCGTTTCATGCTGCTCCTATTTTGCAGACCGTTTCATGCTCCTTATATTTTTGACACCTTTTGAAGCTCTTCATATATTTCACACCTTTTCAGGCTCTTCAAGATTTTCAACACCGCTTCATGCTCCTCCTATTTTCAGACCGTTTCATGCTCCTCATAATTTTGACACATTTTGAAGCTCTTCATGTTTTTCACACATTTTAGGCTCTTCATGTTTCTTATAACCGTTTCATGTTCCTCCTATTTTTCAGACCGTATCATGCTCCTCATATTTTTGACACGTTTTGAAGCCCTTCATATTTTTCACACCTTTTCAGGCTCTTCATGTTTTTGAACACCGTTTCATGCTCCTCCTATTTTTCAGACCGATTCATTCTCCTCATATTTTTGACATCTTTTAACCTCTTCATATTTTTCAAAACTTTTCATGCTCTTTATGTTTTTCAACACCGTTTCATGCTCCTCCTTATTTTCAGACTGTTTCATGCTCCTCATATTTTTTACACTTTTTGAAGCTCTTCATATATTTCACACCTTTTCAGGCTCTTCATGTTTTTCAACACCGCTTCATGCTCCTTCTATTTTTCAGACCGTTTCATGCTCCTCATATTTTTCAAACCTTTTGAAGCTCTATATATTTTTTATACCTTTTACTGTTCTTCATGTTTTTCAACACCACTTCATGCTCCTCCTATTTTTCAGACCGTTTCATGCTCCTCATATTTTCAAACCTTTTGAAGCTCTATATATTTTTTATACCTTTTCCTGTTCTTCATGTTTTTCAACACCACTTCATGCTCCTCCTATTTTCTAGACCGTTACATGCTCCTCATATTTTTGCCACCTTTTGAAGCTCTTCATATAATTCACACCATTTCAGGCTCTTCATGTTTTTCAACACCGCTTCATGCTCCTCCTGTTTTTCAGACAGTTTCATGCTCCTCATATTTTTGACACCTTTTGAAGCTCTTCATATATTTCACACCTTTTCAGGCTCTTGATGTTTTTGAACACCGTTTCATGCTCCTCCTATATTTCAACGGTTTCTTGCTCCTTATATTTTTGACACCTTTTGAACCTCTTCATATTTTTCACACCTTTTCAGTCTCTTCATGTTTTTCAAGACCACTTCATGCTCCTCCTATTTTTAAGACCATTTCATGCTCCTCATATTTTTGACACGTCTTGAAGCTCTTCATATTTTTCACACTTGTTCAGGCTCTTCATGTTTTTGAACACCGTTTCATGCTCCTCCTATTTTTCAGATTGATTCATTCTCCTCATATTTTTGACATCTTTTAACCTCTTCATATTTTTCAAACATTTTCATGCTCTTCATGTTTTTCAACACCTTTTCATGCTCCTCCTAATTTTCAGACTGTTTCATGCTCCTCATATTTTTTACACCTTTTGAAGCTCTTCGTATATTTCACACTTTTTCAGGCTCTTCATGTTTTTCAACACCGCTTCATGCTCCTTCTATTTTTCAGACCGTTTCATGCTCCTCATATTTTTCAAACCTTTTGAAGCTCTATATATTTTTTATACCTTTTCCTGTTCTTCATGTTTTTCAACACCACTTCATGCTCCTCCTATTTTCCAGACCTTTTCATGCTCCTCATATTTTTGCTACCTTTTGAAGCTCTTCATATAATTCACACCATTTCAGGCTCTTCATGTTTTTCAACACCGCTTCATGCTCCTCCTATTTTTCAGACAGTTTCATGCTCCTCATATTTTTGACACCTTTTGAAGCTCTTCATATATTTCACACCTTTTCATTCTCTTCATGTTTTTGAACACCGCTTTCATGTCCTCATATTTTTGACACCTTTTGAAGCTCTTCATATTTTTCACACATTTTCAGGCTCTTCATGTTTTTGAACACCGGTTCATGCTCGTCCTATTTTTCAGAGCGTTTCATGCTCCTCATATTTTTGACACCTTTTGAAGCTCTTCATATTTTACACACCTTTTAGTGCTCTTCATGTTTTTGAACACCACTTCATGCTCCTCCTATTTTTCCTACCGTTTCATGCTCCTCATATTTTTCACACTTTTTGAAGCGCTTCATATTTTTCACTCCTTTTCAGGCTCTTCAGGTTTTCAATACCGCTTCCTGGTCCTCCTATTTTTCAGACCGATTCATGCTCCTCATATTTTTCACACTTTTTGAAGCGCTTCATATTTTTCACTCCTTTTCAGGCTCTTCATGTTTTTCAACACCATTTCATGCTCCTCTTATTTTACAGACTGTTTCATGCTCCTCCTATTTTTGACACCTTTTGAAGCTCTTCATATTTTTCGCACCTTTTCATGCTCTTAATATTTTTCAACACCGTTTCATTCTCCTCCTATTTTCAGACTGTTTCATGCTCCTCATATTTTTGACACCTTTTGAAGCTCTTCATATATTTCACACCTTTTCAGGCTCTTCATGTTTTTGAACAGCGTTTCATGCTCCTCCTATTTTTCAGATTGTTTCATTCTCCATATATTTTTGACACGTTTGAAGCTTTTCATATTTTTCACACCTTTTGAAGCTTTTCATATTTTTCACACCTTTTCATGCTCTTCATGTTTTTCAACAGCGTTTCATGCTCCTCTTATTTTTTAGACTGTTCCATGCTTCTCATCTTTTTTACATCTTTTGAAGCTGTTCATATTTTTCACAACTTTTCAGGCTCTTCATGTTTTTGAACACCGTTTCATGCTACTCCTATTTTTGACACCTTTTGAAGCTCTTCATATTTTTCAGACATTTTCATGCTCTTCTTGTTTTTGAACACCGTTTCATGCTTCTCCTATTTTCAGATTGTTTCATGCTCCTCATATTTTTTACTCCTTTTGAAGCTCTTCATATTTTTCACACCTTTTCATGCTCTTCATGTTTTTGAACATCGCTTCAAGCTCCTCCTATTTTTCAGAATGTTTCATTCTCCATATATTTCTGACACGTTTTGAAGCTCTTCATATTTTTAACAACTTTTGAAGCTTTTCATGTTTTTCACACCTTTTCAGGCTCTTCATATTTTTCAACACCGATTCATGCTCCTCCTCTTTTTCAGACCGTTTCAGGCTCTTCATATATTTGACACTTTTTGAAGCTCTTCATATTTTACACACCTTTTCAGACTCTTCATTATTTTCAACACCGCTGCATGCTCCTATTTTTCAGACCGTTTAATGCTCCTCATATTTTTGACGCCTTTAGATTCTCTTCATATTTTTCACACCTTTGCAGGCTCTTCATGTTTTTGAACATCCTTTCTTGCTCCTCCTATTTTTCAGACCTTTCATTGCTCCTCATATTTTTGACACATTTTGAAGCTCTTCATAATTTTCACACCTTTTCAGGCTCTTCATGTTTTCAACACCGTGTCATGCTCCTCCTATTTTTCAGACCGTTTCATGCTCCTCATATTTCTGACATCTTTTCTAGCTTTTCATACTTTTCATACCTTTTCAGGCTCTTCATGTTTTCAACACCGTTTCATGCTTCTCCTATTTTTCAGCCCGTTTCATGCTCATATTTTTGACACCTTTTGAACCTCTTCATATTTTTCACACCTTTTCAGTCTCTTCATGTTTTTCAAGACCACTTCATGCTCCTCCTATTTTTCAGACCATTTCATGCTCCTCATATTTTTGACACGTCTTGAAGCTCTTCATATTTTTCACACTTGTTCAGGCTCTTCATGTTTTTGAACACCGTTTCATGCTGCTCCTATTTTGCAGACCGTTTCATGCTCCTCATATTTTTGACACCTTTTGAACCTCTTCATATTTTTCACACCTTTTCAGTCTCTTCATGTTTTTCAAGACCACTTCATGCTCCTCCTAATTTTCAGACTGTTTCATGCTCCTCATATTTTTACACCTTTTGAAGCTCTTCATATATTTAACACTTTTTCAGACTCTTCATGTTTTTCAACACCGCTTCATGCTCCTTCTATTTTTCAGACCGTTTCATGCTCCTCATATTTTTCAAACCTTTTGAAGCTCCATATATTTTTTATACCTTTTACTCTTCTTCATGTTTTTCAACACCACTTCATGCTCCTCCATTTTTCAGACCGTTTCATGCTCCTCATATTTTTCAAACCTTTTGAAGCTCTATATATTTTTTATACCTTTTCCTGTTCTTCATGTTTTTCAACACCACTTCATGCTCCTCCTATTTTCCAGACCGTTTCATGCTCCTCATATTTTTGCCACCTTTTGAAGCTCTTCATATAATTCACACCATTTCAGGCTCTTCATGTTTTTCAACACCGCTTAATGCTCCTCCTATTTTTCAGACAGTTTCATGCTCCTCGTATTTTTGACACCTTTTGAAGCTCTTCATATATTTCACACCTTTTGATTCTCTTCATGTTTTTGAACACCGCTTTCATGCCCTCATATTTTTGACACCTTTTGAAGGTCTTCATATTTTTCACACCTTTTCAGGCTCTTCATGTTTTTGAACACCGTTTCATGCTACTCCTCTTTTTGAAACCTTTTGAAGCTCTTCATATTTTTCACACCTTTTAATGCTCTTCTCGTTTTTGAACACGTTTTCTTTCTCCTCCTATTTTCAGATTGTTTCCTGCTCCTCATAAATTTTACACCTTTTGAAGCTCTTCATATTTTTCACACCTTTTCATGCTCTTCATATTTTTCTACACCGTTTCAAGCTCCTCCTATTTTCAGACTGTTTCATGCTCCTCATATTTTTGACACCTTTTAAATTCTTCATATTTTTCACACCTTTTCATGCTCTTCATGTTTTTGAACATCGCTTCAAGCTCCTCCTATTTTTCAGAATGTTTCATTCTCCATATATTTCTGACACGTTTTGAAGCTCTTCATATTTTTAACAACTTTTGAAGCTTTTCATGTTTTTCACACCTTTTCAGGCCATTCATATTTTTCAACACCGATTCATGCTCCTCCTCTTTTTCAGACCGTTTCAGGCTCTTCATATATTTGACACTTTTTGAAGCTCTTCATATTTTACACACCTTTTCAGACTCTTCATTATTTTCAACACCGCTGCATGCTCCTATTTTTCAGACCGTTTAATGCTCCTCATATTTTGGACGCCTTTAGATTCTCTTCATAATTTTCACACCTTTGCAGGCTCTTCATGTTTTTGAACATCCTTTCTTGCTCCTCCTATTTTTCAGACCTTTCATTGCTCCTCATATTTTTGACACATTTTGAAGCTCTTCATAATTTTCACACCTTTTCAGGCTCTTCATGTTTTCAACACCGTGTCATGCTCCTCCTATTTTTCAGACCGTTTCATGCTCCTCATATTTCTGACATCTTTTCTAGCTTTTCATACTTTTCATACCTTTTCAGGCTCTTCATGTTTTCAACACCGTTTCATGCTTCTCCTATTTTTCAGCCCGTTTCATGCTCATATTTTTGACACCTTTTGAACCTCTTCATATTTTTCACACCTTTTCAGTCTCTTCATGTTTTTCAAGACCACTTCATGCTCCTCCTATTTTTCAGACCATTTCATGCTCCTCATATTTTTGACACGTCTTGAAGCTCTTCATATTTTTCACACTTGTTCAGGCTCTTCATGTTTTTGAACACCGTTTCATGCTGCTCCTATTTTGCAGACCGTTTCATGCTCCTCATATTTTTGACACCTTTTGAAGCTCTTCATATATTTCACACCTTTTCAGGCTCTTCAAGATTTTCAACACCGCTTCATGCTCCTCCTATTTTCAGACCGTTTCATGCTCCTCATAATTTTGACACATTTTGAAGCTCTTCATGTTTTTCACACATTTTAGGCTCTTCATGTTTCTTATAACCGTTTCATGTTCCTCCTATTTTTCAGACCGTATCATGCTCCTCATATTTTTGACACGTTTTGAAGCCCTTCATATTTTTCACACCTTTTCAGGCTCTTCATGTTTTTGAACACCGTTTCATGCTCCTCCTATTTTTCAGACCGATTCATTCTCCTCATATTTTTGACATCTTTTAACCTCTTCATATTTTTCAAAACTTTTCATGCTCTTTATGTTTTTCAACACCGTTTCATGCTCCTCCTTATTTTCAGACTGTTTCATGCTCCTCATATTTTTTACACTTTTTGAAGCTCTTCATATATTTCACACCTTTTCAGGCTCTTCATGTTTTTCAACACCGCTTCATGCTCCTTCTATTTTTCAGACCGTTTCATGCTCCTCATATTTTTCAAACCTTTTGAAGCTCCATATATTTTTTATACCTTTTACTCTTCTTCATGTTTTTCAACACCACTTCATGCTCCTCCTATTTTTCAGACCGTTTCATGCTCCTCATATTTTCAAACCTTTTGAAGCTCTATATATTTTTTATACCTTTTCCTGTTCTTCATGTTTTTCAACACCACTTCATGCTCCTCCTATTTTCTAGACCGTTACATGCTCCTCATATTTTTGCCACCTTTTGAAGCTCTTCATATAATTCACACCATTTCAGGCTCTTCATGTTTTTCAACACCGCTTCATGCTCCTCCTGTTTTTCAGACAGTTTCATGCTCCTCATATTTTTGACACCTTTTGAAGCTCTTCATATATTTCACACCTTTTCAGGCTCTTGATGTTTTTGAACACCGTTTCATGCTCCTCCTATATTTCAACGGTTTCTTGCTCCTTATATTTTTGACACCTTTTGAACCTCTTCATATTTTTCACACCTTTTCAGTCTCTTCATGTTTTTCAAGACCACTTCATGCTCCTCCTATTTTTAAGACCATTTCATGCTCCTCATATTTTTGACACGTCTTGAAGCTCTTCATATTTTTCACACTTGTTCAGGCTCTTCATGTTTTTGAACACCGTTTCATGCTCCTCCTATTTTTCAGATTGATTCATTCTCCTCATATTTTTGACATCTTTTAACCTCTTCATATTTTTCAAACATTTTCATGCTCTTCATGTTTTTCAACACCTTTTCATGCTCCTCCTAATTTTCAGACTGTTTCATGCTCCTCATATTTTTTACACCTTTTGAAGCTCTTCGTATATTTCACACTTTTTCAGGCTCTTCATGTTTTTCAACACCGCTTCATGCTCCTTCTATTTTTCAGACCGTTTCATGCTCCTCATATTTTTCAAACCTTTTGAAGCTCTATATATTTTTTATACCTTTTCCTGTTCTTCATGTTTTTCAACACCACTTCATGCTCCTCCTATTTTCCAGACCTTTTCATGCTCCTCATATTTTTGCTACCTTTTGAAGCTCTTCATATAATTCACACCATTTCACGCTCTTCATGTTTTTCAACACCGCTTCATGCTCCTCCTATTTTTCAGACAGTTTCATGCTCCTCATATTTTTGACACCTTTTGAAGCTCTTCATATATTTCACACCTTTTCATTCTCTTCATGTTTTTGAACACCGCTTTCATGTCCTCATATTTTTGACACCTTTTGAAGCTCTTCATATTTTTCACACATTTTCAGGCTCTTCATGTTTTTGAACACCGGTTCATGCTCGTCCTATTTTTCAGACCGTTTCATGCTCCTCATATTTTTGACACCTTTTGAAGCTCTTCATATTTTACACACCTTTTAGTGCTCTTCATGTTTTTGAACACCACTTCATGCTCCTCCTATTTTTCCTACCGTTTCATGCTCCTCATATTTTTCACACTTTTTGAAGCGCTTCATATTTTTCACTCCTTTTCAGGCTCTTCAGGTTTTCAATACCGCTTCCTGGTCCTCCTATTTTTCAGACCGATTCATGCTCCTCATATTTTTCACACTTTTTGAAGCGCTTCATATTTTTCACTCCTTTTCAGGCTCTTCATGTTTTTCAACACCATTTCATGCTCCTCTTATTTTACAGACTGTTTCATGCTCCTCCTATTTTTGACACCTTTTCAAGCTCTTCATATTTTTCGCACCTTTTCATGCTCTTAATATTTTTCAACACCGTTTCATTCTCCTCCTATTTTCAGACTGTTTCATGCTCCTCATATTTTTGACACCTTTTGAAGCTCTTCATATATTTCACACCTTTTCAGGCTCTTCATGTTTTTGAACAGCGTTTCATGCTCCTCCTATTTTTCAGATTGTTTCATTCTCCATATATTTTTGACACGTTTTGAAGCTTTTCATATTTTTCACACCTTTTGAAGCTTTTCATATTTTTCACACCTTTTCATGCTCTTCATGTTTTTGAACACCGCTTCCATGTCCTCATATTTTTGACACCTTTTGAAGCTCTTCATATTTTTCACACCTTTTCAGGCTCTTCATGTTTTTGAACACCGTTTCATGTTACTCCTCTTTTTGAAACCTTTTGAAGCTCTTCATATTTTTCACACCTTTTAATGCTCTTCTCGTTTTTGAACACGTTTTCTTTCTCCTCCTATTTTCAGATTGTTTCATGCTCCTCATAATTTTTACACCTTTTGAAGCTCTTCATATTTTTCACACCTTTTCATGCTCTTCATGTTTTTCTACACCGTTTCAAGCTCCTCCTATTTTCAGACTGTTTCATGCTCCTCATATTTTTGACACCTTTTTAAATTCTTCATATTTTTCACACCTTTTCATGCTCTTCATGTTTTTGAACATCGCTTCAAGCTCCTCCTATTTTTCAGAATGTTTCATTCTCCATATATTTCTGACACGTTTTGAAGCTCTTCATATTTTTAACAACTTTTGAAGCTTTTCATGTTTTTCACACCTTTTCAGGCATTTCATATTTTTCAACACCGATTCATGCTCCTCCTCTTTTTCAGACCGTTTCAGGCTCTTCATATATTTGACACTTTTTGAAGCTCTTCATATTTTACACACCTTTTCAGACTCTTCATTATTTTCAACACCGCTGCATGCTCCTATTTTTCAGACCGTTTAATGCTCCTCATATTTTGGACGCCTTTAGATTCTCTTCATAATTTTCACACCTTTGCAGGCTCTTCATGTTTTTGAACATCCTTTCTTGCTCCTCCTATTTTTCAGACCTTTCATTGCTCCTCATATTTTTGACACATTTTGAAGCTCTTCATAATTTTCACACCTTTTCAGGCTCTTCATGTTTTCAACACCGTGTCATGCTCCTCCTATTTTTCAGACCGTTTCATGCTCCTCATATTTCTGACATCTTTTCTAGCTTTTCATACTTTTCATACCTTTTCAGGCTCTTCATGTTTTCAACACCGTTTCATGCTTCTCCTATTTTTCAGCCCGTTTCATGCTCATATTTTTGACACCTTTTGAACCTCTTCATATTTTTCACACCTTTTCAGTCTCTTCATGTTTTTCAAGACCACTTCATGCTCCTCCTATTTTTCAGACCATTTCATGCTCCTCATATTTTTGACACGTCTTGAAGCTCTTCATATTTTTCACACTTGTTCAGGCTCTTCATGTTTTTGAACACCGTTTCAATCTGCTCCTATTTTGCAGACCGTTTCATGCTCCTCATATTTTTGACACCTTTTGAACCTCTTCATATTTTTCACACCTTTTCAGTCTCTTCATGTTTTTCAAGACCACTTCATGCTCCTCCTATTTTTAAGACCATTTCATGCTCCTCATATTTTTGACACGTCTTGAAGCTCTTCATATTTTTCACACTTGTTCAGGCTCTTCATGTTTTTGAACACCGTTTCATGCTCCTCCTATTTTTCAGATTGATTCATTCTCCTCATATTTTTGACATCTTTTAACCTCTTCATATTTTTCAAACATTTTCATGCTCTTCATGTTTTTCAACACCTTTTCATGCTCCTCCTAATTTTCAGACTGTTTCATGCTCCTCATATTTTTTACACCTTTTGAAGCTCTTCGTATATTTCACACTTTTTCAGGCTCTTCATGTTTTTCAACACCGCTTCATGCTCCTTCTATTTTTCAGACCGTTTCATGCTCCTCATATTTTTCAAACCTTTTGAAGCTCTATATATTTTTTATACCTTTTCCTGTTCTTCATGTTTTTCAACACCACTTCATGCTCCTCCTATTTTCCAGACCTTTTCATGCTCCTCATATTTTTGCTACCTTTTGAAGCTCTTCATATAATGCACACCATTTCAGGCTCTTCATGTTTTTCAACACCGCTTCATGCTCCTCCTATTTTTCAGACAGTTTCATGCTCCTCATATTTTTGACCCCTTTTGAAGCTCTTCATATATTTCACACCTTTTCATTCTCTTCATGTTTTTGAACACCGCTTTCATGTCCTCATATTTTTGACACCTTTTGAAGCTCTTCATATTTTTCACACATTTTCAGGCTCTTCATGTTTTTGAACACCGGTTCATGCTCGTCCTATTTTTCAGACCGTTTCATGCTCCTCATATTTTTGACACCTTTTGAAGCTCTTCATATTTTACACACCTTTTAGTGCTCTTCATGTTTTTGAACACCACTTCATGCTCCTCCTATTTTTCCTACCGTTTCATTCTCCTCATATTTTTCACACTTTTTGAAGTGCTTCATATTTTTCACTCCTTTTCAGGCTCTTCAGGTTTTCAATACCGCTTCCTGGTCCTCCTATTTTTCAGACCGATTCATGCTCCTCATATTTTTCACACTTTTTGAAGCGCTTCATATTTTTCACTCCTTTTCAGGCTCTTCATGTTTTTCAACACCATTTCATGCTCCTCTTATTTTACAGACTGTTTCATGCTCCTCATATTTTTGACACCTTTTGAAGCTCTTCATATTTTTCGCACCTTTTCATGCTCTTAATATTTTTCAACACCGTTTCATTCTCCTCCTATTTTCAGACTGTTTCATGCTCCTCATATTTTTGATACCTTTTGAAGCTCTTCATATATTTCACACCTTTTCAGGCTCTTCATGTTTTTGAACAGCGTTTCATGCTCCTCCTATTTTTCAGATTGTTTCATTCTCCATATATTTTTGACACGTTTTGAAGCTTTTCATATTTTTCACACCTTTTGAAGCTTTTCATATTTTTCACACCTTTTCATGCTCTTCATGTTTTTCAACAGCGTTTCATGCTCCTCTTATTTTTTAGACTGTTCCATGCTTCTCATCTTTTTTACACCTTTTGAAGCTGTTCATATTTTTCACAACTTTTCAGGCTCTTCATGTTTTTGAACACCGTTTCATGCTACTCCTATTTTTGACACCTTTTGAAGCTCTTCATATTTTTCAGACATTTTCATGCTCTTCTTGTTTTTGAACACCGTTTCATGCTTCTCCTATTTTCAGATTGTTTCATGCTCCTCATATTTTTTACTCCTTTTGAAGCTCTTCATATTTTTCACACCTTTTCATGCTCTTCATGTTTTTCAACACCGTTTTTTGCTCCTCCTATTTTCAGACTGTCATGCTCCTCATATTTTTGACACCTTTTGAAGCTCTTCATATATGTCACACCTTTTCAGGCTCTTCATGTTTTTCAACACCACCTCATGCTCCTCCTATTTTTCAGACGTTTCATTCTCCTCATATTTTTGACACCTTTGAAGCTCTTTATATATTTCATACCTTTTCAGGCTATTCATGTTTTTCAACACCGTTTCATGCTCCTCCTAATTTTCACACTGTTTCATGCTCCTCATATTTTTACACCTTTTGAAGCTCTTCATATATTTAACACTTTTTCAGGCTCTTCATGTTTTTCAACACCGCTTCATGCTCCTTCTATTTTTCAGACCGTTTCATGCTCCTCATATTTTTCAAACCTTTTGAAGCTCCATATATTTTTTATACCTTTTACTCTTCTTCATGTTTTTCAACACCACTTCATGCTCCTCCATTTTTCAGACCGTTTCATGCTCCTCATATTTTTCAAAGCTTTTGAAGCTCTATATATTTTTTATACCTTTTCCTGTTCTTCATGTTTTTCAACACCACTTCATGCTCCTCCTATTTTCCAGACCGTTTCATGCTCCTCATATTTTTGCCACCTTTTGAAGCTCTTCATATAATTCACACCATTTCAGGCTCTTCATGTTTTTCAACACCGCTTAATGCTCCTCCTATTTTTCAGACAGTTTCATGCTCCTCATATTTTTGACACCTTTTGAAGCTCTTCATATATTTCACACCTTTTGATTCTCTTCATGTTTTTGAACACCGCTTTCATGCCCTCATATTTTTGACACCTTTTGAAGCTCTTCATATTTTTCACACCTTTTCAGGCTCTTCATGTTTTTGAACACCGTTTCATGCTACTCCTCTTTTTGAAACCTTTTGAAGCTCTTCACATTTTTCACACCTTTTAATGCTCTTCTCGTTTTTGAACACGTTTTCTTTCTCCTCCTATTTTCAGATTGTTTCATGCTCCTCATAATTTTTACACCTTTTGAAGCTCTTCATATTTTTCACACCTTTTCATGCTCTTCATGTTTTTCTACACCGTTTCAAGCTCCTCCTATTTTCAGACTGTTTCATGCTCCTCATATTTTTGACACCTTTTAAATTCTTCATATTTTTCACACCTTTTCATGCTCTTCATGTTTTTGAACATCGCTTCAAGCTCCTCCTATTTTTCAGAATGTTTCATTCTCCATATATTTCTGACACGTTTTGAAGCTTTTCATATTTTTCACACCTTTTGAAGCTTTTCATATTTTTCACACCTTTTCATGCTCTTCATGTTTTTCAACAGCGTTTCATGCTCCTCTTATTTTTTAGACTGTTCCATGCTTCTCATCTTTTTTACACCTTTTGAAGCTGTTCATATTTTTCACAACTTTTCAGGCTCTTCATGTTTTTGAACACCGTTTCATGCTACTCCTATTTTTGACACCTTTTGAAGCTCTTCATATTTTTCAGACATTTTCATGCTCTTCTTGTTTTTGAACACCGTTTCATGCTTCTCCTATTTTCAGATTGTTTCATGCTCCTCATATTTTTTACTCCTTTTGAAGCTCTTCATATTTTTCACACCTTTTCATGCTCTTCATGTTTTTGAACATCGCTTCAAGCTCCTCCTATTTTTCAGAATGTTTCATTCTCCATATATTTCTGACCCGTTTTGAAGCTCTTCATATTTTTAACAACTTTTGAAGCTTTTCATGTTTTTCACACCTTTTCAGGCTCTTCATATTTTTCAACACCGATTCATGCTCCTCCTCTTTTTCAGACCGTTTCAGGCTCTTCATATATTTGACACTTTTTGAAGCTCTTCATATTTTACACACCTTTTCAGACTCTTCATTATTTTCAACACCGCTGCATGCTCCTATTTTTCAGACCGTTTAATGCTCCTCATATTTTTGACGCCTTTAGATTCTCTTTATATTTTTCACACCTTTGCAGGCTCTTCATGTTTTTGAACATCCTTTCTTGCTCCTCCTATTTTTCAGACCTTTCATTGCTCCTCATATTTTTGACACATTTTGAAGCTCTTCATAATTTTCACACCTTTTCAGGCTCTTCATGTTTTCAACACCGTGTCATGCTCCTCCTATTTTTCAGACCGTTTCATGCTCCTCATATTTCTGACATCTTTTCTAGCTATTCATACTTTTCATACCTTTTCAGGCTCTTCATGTTTTCAACACCGTTTCATGCTTCTCCTATTTTTCAGCCCGTTTCATGCTCATATTTTTGACACCTTTTGAACCTCTTCATATTTTTCACACCTTTTCAGTCTCTTCATGTTTTTCAAGACCACTTCATGCTCCTCCTATTTTTCAGACCATTTCATGCTCCTCATATTTTTGACAGGTCTTGAAGCTCTTCATATTTTTCACACTTGTTCAGGCTCTTCATGTTTTTGAACACCGTTTCATGCTGCTCCTATTTTGCAGACCGTTTCATGCTCCTCATATTTTTGACACCTTTTGAAGCTCTTCATATATTTCACACCTTTTCAGGCTCTTCATGATTTTCAACACCGCTTCATGCTCCTCCTATTTTCAGACCGTTTCATGCTCCTCATAATTTTGACACATTTTGAAGCTCTTCATGTTTTTCACACATTTTAGGCTCTTCATGTTTCTTATAACCGTTTCATGTTCCTCCTATTTTTCAGACCGTATCATGCTCCTCATATTTTTGACACGTTTTGAAGCCCTTCATATTTTTCACACCTTTTCAGGCTCTTCATGTTTTTGAACACCGTTTCATGCTCCTCCTATTTTTCAGACCGATTCATTCTCCTCATATTTTTGACATCTTTTAACCTCTTCATATTTTTCAAAACTTTTCATGCTCTTTATGTTTTTCAACACCGTTTCATGCTCCTCCTAATTTTCAGACTGTGTCATGCTCCTCATATTTTTTACACTTTTTGAAGCTCTTCATATATTTCACACCTTTTCAGGCTCTTCATGTTTTTCAACACCGCTTCATGCTCCTTCTATTTTTCAGACCGTTTCATGCTCCTCATATTTTTCAAACCTTTTGAAGCTCCATATATTTTTTATACCTTTTACTCTTCTTCATGTTTTTCAACACCACTTCATGCTCCTCCTATTTTTCAGACCGTTTCATGCTCCTCATATTTTCAAACCTTTTGAAGCTCTATATATTTTTTATACCTTTTCCTGTTCTTCATGTTTTTCAACACCACTTCATGCTCCTCCTATTTTCTAGACCGTTACATGCTCCTCATATTTTTGCCACCTTTTGAAGCTCTTCATATAATTCACACCATTTCAGGCTCTTCATGTTTTTCAACACCGCTTCATGCTCCTCCTGTTTTTCAGACAGTTTCATGCTCCTCATATTTTTGACACCTTTTGAAGCTCTTCATATATTTCACACCTTTTCAGGCTCTTGATGTTTTTGAACACCGTTTCATGCTCCTCCTATATTTCAACGGTTTCTTGCTCCTTATATTTTTGACACCTTTTGAACCTCTTCATATTTTTCACACCTTTTCAGTCTCTTCATGTTTTTCAAGACCACTTCATGCTCCTCCTATTTTTAAGACCATTTCATGCTCCTCATATTTTTGACACGTCTTGAAGCTCTTCATATTTTTCACACTTGTTCAGGCTCTTCATGTTTTTGAACACCGTTTCATGCTCCTCCTATTTTTCAGATTGATTCATTCTCCTCATATTTTTGACATCTTTTAACCTCTTCATATTTTTCAAACATTTTCATGCTCTTCATGTTTTTCAACACCTTTTCATGCTCCTCCTAATTTTCAGACTGTTTCATGCTCCTCATATTTTTTACACCTTTTGAAGCTCTTCGTATATTTCACACTTTTTCAGGCTCTTCATGTTTTTCAACACCGCTTCATGCTCCTTCTATTTTTCAGACCGTTTCATGCTCCTCATATTTTTCAAACCTTTTGAAGCTCTATATATTTTTTATACCTTTTCCTGTTCTTCATGTTTTTCAACACCACTTCATGCTCCTCCTATTTTCCAGACCTTTTCATGCTCCTCATATTTTTGCTACCTTTTGAAGCTCTTCATATAATTCACACCATTTCACGCTCTTCATGTTTTTCAACACCGCTTCATGCTCCTCCTATTTTTCAGACAGTTTCATGCTCCTCATATTTTTTACACCTTTTGAAGCTCTTCATATATTTCACACCTTTTCATTCTCTTCATGTTTTTGAACACCGCTTTCATGTCCTCATATTTTTGACACCTTTTGAAGCTCTTCATATTTTTCACACATTTTCAGGCTCTTCATGTTTTTGAACACCGGTTCATGCTCGTCCTATTTTTCAGACCGTTTCATGCTCCTCATATTTTTGACACCTTTTGAAGCTCTTCATATTTTACACACCTTTTAGTGCTCTTCATGTTTTTGAACACCACTTCATGCTCCTCCTATTTTTCCTACCGTTTCATGCTCCTCATATTTTTCACACTTTTTGAAGCGCTTCATATTTTTCACTCCTTTTCAGGCTCTTCAGGTTTTCAATACCGCTTCCTGGTCCTCCTATTTTTCAGACCGATTCATGCTCCTCATATTTTTCACACTTTTTGAAGCGCTTCATATTTTTCACTCCTTTTCAGGCTCTTCATGTTTTTCAACACCATTTCATGCTCCTCTTATTTTACAGACTGTTTCATGCTCCTCCTATTTTTGACACCTTTTGAAGCTCTTCATATTTTTCACACCTTTTCATGCTCTTAATATTTTTCAACACCGTTTCATTCTCCTCCTATTTTCAGACTGTTTCATGCTCCTCATATTTTTGACACCTTTTGAAGCTCTTCATATATTTCACACCTTTTCAGGCTCTTCATGTTTTTGAACAGCGTTTCATGCTCCTCCTATTTTTCAGATTGTTTCATTCTCCATATATTTTTGACACGTTTTGAAGCTTTTCATATTTTTCACACCTTTTGAAGCTTTTCATATTTTTCACACCTTTTCATGCTCTTCATGTTTTTCAACAGCGTTTCATGCTCCTCTTATTTTTTAGACTGTTCCATGCTTCTCATCTTTTTTACACCTTTTGAAGCTGTTCATATTTTTCACAACTTTTCAGGCTCTTCATGTTTTTGAACACCGTTTCATGCTACTCCTATTTTTGACACCTTTTGAAGCTCTTCATATTTTTCAGACATTTTCATGCTCTTCTTGTTTTTGAACACCGTTTCATGCTTCTCCTATTTTCAGATTGTTTCATGCTCCTCATATTTTTTACTCCTTTTGAAGCTCTTCATATTTTTCACACCTTTTCATGCTCTTCATGTTTTTCAACACCGTTTTTTGCTCCTCCTATTTTCAGACTGTCATGCTCCTCATATTTTTGACACCTTTTGAAGCTCTTTATATATGTCACACCTTTTCAGGCTCTTCATGTTTTTCAACACCACCTCATGCTCCTCCTATTTTTCAGACGTTTCATTCTCCTCATATTTTTGACACCTTTGAAGCTCTTTATATATTTCATACCTTTTCAGGCTATTCATGTTTTTCAACAACGTTTCATGCTCCTCCTAATTTTCAGACTGTTTCATGCTCCTCATATTTTTACACCTTTTGAAGCTCTTCATATATTTAACACTTTTTCAGACTCTTCATGTTTTTCAACACCGCTTCATGCTCCTTCTATTTTTCAGACCGTTTCATGCTCCTCATATTTTTCAAACCTTTTGAAGCTCCATATATTTTTTATACCTTTTACTCTTCTTCATGTTTTTCAACACCACTTCATGCTCCTCCATTTTTCAGACCGTTTCATGCTCCTCATATTTTTCAAACCTTTTGAAGCTCTATATATTTTTTATACCTTTTCCTGTTCTTCATGTTTTTCAACACCACTTCATGCTCCTCCTATTTTCCAGACCATTTCATGCTCCTCATATTTTTGCCACCTTTTGAAGCTCTTCATATAATTCACACCATTTCAGGCTCTTCATGTTTTTCAACACCGCTTAATGCTCCTCCTATTTTTCAGACAGTTTCATGCTCCTCATATTTTTGACACCTTTTGAAGCTCTTCATATATTTCACACCTTTTCATTCTCTTCATGTTTTTGAACACCGCTTTCATGTCCTCATATTTTTGACACCTTTTGAAGCTCTTCATATTTTTCACACCTTTTCAGGCTCTTCATGTTTTTGAACACCGTTTCATGCTACTCCTCTTTTTGAAACCTTTTGAAGCTCTTCATATTTTTCACACCTTTTAATGCTCTTCTCGTTTTTGAACACGTTTTCTTTCTCCTCCTATTTTCAGATTGTTTCATGCTCCTCATAATTTTTACACCTTTTGAAGCTCTTCATATTTTTCACACCTTTTCATGCTCTTCATGTTTTTCTACACCGTTTCAAGCTCCTCCTATTTTCAGACTGTTTCATGCTCCTCATATTTTTGACACCTTTTTAAATTCTTCATATTTTTCACACCTTTTCATGCTCTTCATGTTTTTGAACATCGCTTCAAGCTCCTCCTATTTTTCAGAATGTTTCATTCTCCATATATTTCTGACACGTTTTGAAGCTCTTCATATTTTTAACAACTTTTGAAGCTTTTCATGTTTTTCACACCTTTTCAGGCTCTTCATATTTTTCAACACCGATTCATGCTCCTCCTCTTTTTCAGACCGTTTCAGGCTCTTCATATATTTGACACTTTTTGAAGCTCTTCATATTTTACACACCTTTTCAGACTCTTCATTATTTTCAACACCGCTGCATGCTCCTCCTGTTTTTCAGACCGTTTCATGCTCATCATATTTTTCACAGCTTTTGAAGCTCTTCATATTTTTCACACCTTTTCAGGCTCTTCATGCTTTTCAACACCACTTCATGCTCGTCCTATTTTTCAGACCGTGTCATCCTCTTCATATTTTTGACACCTTTTGAAGTTCTTCATATTTTTCACACCTTTTCAGGCCCTTCATGTTTTAGAACACCGTTTCATGGTCCTCATATTTTTCACACCTTTTGAAGCTTTTCATATTTTTTACACCTTTTCATGCTCTTCAGGTTTTTCAACACCGTTTCATGCTCCTCTTATTTTTCAGACTGTTTCATGCTCCTCATATTTTTGACACCTTTTTAAGCTCTTCATAATTTTCACACCTTTTCAGGCTCTTCATATTTTTGAACACCTTTTCATGCTACTCCTATTTTTGAAACCTTTTGAAGCTCTTCATATTTTTCACACCTTTTAATGCTCTTCTCGTTTTTGAACGCGGTTTCATGCTCCTCCTATTTTCAGATTGTTTCAAGCTCCTCATAATTTTTACACCTTTTGAAGCTCTTCATATTTTTCACACCTTTTCATGCTCTTCATGTTTTTCTCACCGTTTCAAGCTCCTGCTATTTTCAGACTGTTTCATGCTCCTCATATTTTTGACACCTTTTGAAGTTCTTCATATATTTCACACCTTTTCATGCTCTTCATGTTTTTGAACATTGCTTCAAGCTCCTCCTATTTTTCAGACTCTTTCATTCTCCATATATTTCTGACACGTTTTGAAGCTCTTCATATTTTTAACAACTATTGAAGCTTTTCATGTTTTTCACACCTTTTCAGGCTCTTCAATTTTTTCAACACTGATTCATGCTCCTCCTCTTTTTCAGACCGTTTCATGTTCTTCATATATTTGACACTTTTTGAAGCTCTTCATATTTTCCACACCTTTTCAGACTCTTCATTATTTTCAACAAAGCTTCATGCTCCTATTTTTCAGACCGTTTCATTCTACTCATATATTTGACGCCTTTTGATTCTCTTCATATTTTTCACACCTTTTCAGGCTCTTCATGTTTTTGAACACCCTTTCTTGCTCCTCCTATTTTTCAGACCTTTCATTGCTCCTCATATTTTTGACACATTTTGAAGCTCATCATAATTTTCACACCTTTTCAGGCTCTTCATGTTTTCAACACCGTGTCATACTCCTCCTATTTTTCAGACCGTTTCATGCTCCTCATATTTTTGATACCTTTTGAAGCTCTTCATATATTTCACACCTTTTCAGACTCTTCATGTTTTTCCACACTGCTTCATACTCCTCCAATTTTTCAAACCGTTTCATGCTCATCATATTTTTGACAGCTATTGAAGCTCTTCATATTTTTCACACCTTTTCAGGCTTTTCTTGCTTTTCAACACCACTTCATGCTCCTCCTATTTTTCAGACTGTTTCATTCTCCTCATATTTATGCAAGCTTTTGAAGCTCTTCATATATTTCACACCTTTTGAAGCTCTTCATATTTTTCACACCTTTTCAGGCTCTTCATGTTTTTCAACACCGATTCATGCTTCTCCTATTTTTCAGACCGTATCAGGCTCCTCATATTTTTGACACGTTTTGAAGCTCTTCATATTTTTCACACCTTTTCAGGCTCTTCATGTTTTTGAACACCTTTTCATGCTACTCCTATTTTTGACACCTTTTGAAGCTCTTCATGTTTTTCACACATTTTCAGTCTCTTCATTTTATTGGACACCACTTCATGCTCCTCCTATTTTTCAGAACTTTTCATCCTCCTCATATTTTTCACACGTTTTGTAGCTCTTCATGTTTTTCACACCTTTTAAGGCTCTTCATGTTTTTGAACACCGCTTCATGCTCCTGGTATTTTTTAGACCGTTTCATGCTCCTCATATTTTTCACACCTTTTGAAGCTCTTCATATTTTTCACACCTTTTCAGGCTCTTCATGTTTTAGAACACCGTTTCATGGTCCTCATATTTTTCACACCTTTTGATGCTCTTCATATTTTTTACACCTTTTCAGGCTCTTCATGTTTTTGAACAGCGCTTCATGCTCCTCCTATTTTTCAGACTGTTTCATTTCCATATATTTTGGACACGTTTTGAAGCTTTTCATGTTTTTCACTCCTTTTGAAGCTTTTCATATTTTTTACACCTTTTCATGCTCTTCAGGTTTTTCAACACCGTTTCATGCTCCTCTTATTTTTCAGACTGTTTCATGCTCCTCATATTTTTGACACCTTTTGAAGCTCTTCATTTTTTTCACACCTTTTCAGGCTCTTCATGTTTTTGAAACCTTTTCATGCTACTCCTATTTTTGAAACCTTTTGAAGCTCTTCATATTTTTCACACCTTTTAATGCTCTTCTCGTTTTTGAACACGGTTTCATGCTCCTCCTATTTTCAGATTGTTTCATGCACCTCATACTTTTTACACCTTTTGAAGCTCTTCATATTTTTCACACCTTTTCATGCTCTTCATGTTTTTCTACACCGTTTCAAGCTCCTCCTATTTTCAGACTGTTTCATGCTCCTCATATTTTTGACACCTTTTGAAGTTCTTCATATATTTCACACCTTTTCATGCTCTTCATGTTTTTGAACATTGCTTCAAGCTCCTCCTATTTTTCAGACTCTTTCATTCTCCATATATTTCTGACACGTTTTGAAGCTCTTCATATTTTTAACAACTTTTGAAGCTTTTCATGTTTTTCACACCTTTTCAGGCTCTTCATGTTTTCAATACCGCTTCATGGTCCTCCTATTTTTCAGACCATTTCATGCTCCTCATATTTTTCACACCTTTTGAAGCTCTTCATATTTTTTACACCTTTTCAGGCTCTTCAAGTTTTTGAACGCAGCTTCATGCTTCTCTTAATTTTCAGGCCGTTTCATGCTCCTCATATTTTTGACACTTTTCAAGCTCTTCATATTTTTCACACCTTTTCAGGATCTTCATGTTTTTGAACACCGTTACATGCTCCTCATATTTTTGACACCTTTTGAAGTTCTTCATATTTTTCTCACATTTTCATGCTCTTCATGTTTTTCAACAGCACTTCATGCTACTCCTATTTTTCAGACCGTTTCATGCTCCTCATATATTTCACACCTTTTGAAGCTCTTCATATTTTTCACACCTTTTGAAGCTTTTCATATTTTTCACACATTTTCTTGCTCTTCATGTTTTTCAACAGCACTTCATGCTACTCCTATTTTTCAGACCGTTTCATGCTCCTCATATTTTTCACACCTTTTGAAGCTCTTCAAATTTTTCACATCTTTTCAGGCTCTTCTTGTTTTCAACACCGTTTCATGCTCCTCCTATTTTTCAGACCGTTTCATGCTCCTCATATTTTTCACACCTTTTCAGGCTCTTCATGTTTCTGAACACCACTTCATGCTGCTCCAGTTTTCAGACCGTTTCATGTTCCTCATATATTTGAAAACTTTTGAACCTCTTCGTATTTTTCACACCTTTTCAGGCTCTTCATGTTTTCAACACCGTGTCATGCTCCTCCTATTTTTCAGACCGTTTCATGTTCCTCATATTTTTGACACCTTTTCTAGCTCTTCTTACTTTTCACAGTTTTTCAGGCTCTTCATGTTTTCAACACCGTGTCATGCCTCTCCTATTTTTCAGACCGTTTCATGCTCCTCATATTTTTGACAGCTTTCCTAGCTCTTCATACTTTTCACACCTTTTCAGGCTCTTCATGTTTTCAACACTGTGTCATGCTCGTCCTATTTTTCAGACCGTTTCATGCTCCTCATATTTTTGACACCTTTTGAAGCTCTTCATATTTTACACAACTTTTAGTGCTCTTCATGTTTTTGAACACCACTTCATGCTCCTCCTATTTTTCAGACCGTTTCATGCTCCTCATATTTTTCACACTTTTTGAAGCCCTTCATATTTTCACTCCTTTTCAGGCTCTTCATGTTTTCAATACCGCTTCATGGTCCTCCTATTTTTCAGACCATTTCATGCTCCTCATATTTTTCACACCTTTTGAAGCTCTTCATACTTTTTACACCTTTTCAGGCTCTTCAAGTTTTTGAACACAGCTTCATGCTCCTCTTATTTTTCATGCCGTTTCATGCTCCATATTTTTGACACTTTTCAAGCTCTTCATATTTTTCACACCTTTTCAGGCTCTTCATGTTTTGGAACACCGTTACATGCTCCTCATATATTTGACACCTTTTGAAGCTCTTCATATTTTTCACACCTTTTCAGGCTCTTCTTGTTTTTCAACACCGTTTCAGCTACTCCTAATTTTGACACCTTTTGAAGCTCTTCATATTTTTCACACCTTTTCAGATTCTTCATGTTTTTCAACACCATTTCATGCTCCTCCTGTTTTTCAGACCGTTTCATGCTCATCTTATTTTTCACAGCTTTTGAAGCTCTTCATATTTTTCACACCTTTTCAGGCTCTTCATGCTTTTCAACACCACTTCATGCTCGTCCTATTTTTCAGATCGTGTCATCCTCTTCATATTTTTGACATCTTTTGAAGTTCTTCATATTTTTCACACCTTTTCAGGCTCTTCATATTTTTCAACACCACTGCATGCTCCTCTTATTTTTCAGAACGTTTCATGATCCTCATATTTTTGACAACTTTTGAAGCTCTTCATATTTTTCACACCTTTTCAGGCTCTTCTTGTTTTTCAACACCGTTTCATGCTCCTCCTATTTTTGAGACCGTTTCATGCTCCTCATATTTTTGACACGTTTTGAAGCTCTTCGTATCTTTCGCACCTTTTCAGGCCCTTCATGTTTCTCAACACCCATTCATGCTCCTCCTATTTTTCAGAACGTTTGATGTTCCTCATATTTTTGACACCTTTTGAAGCTCTTCATATTTTTCACACCTTTTCAGGATCTTCATATATTTCAACACCACTTCATGCTCCTCCTCTTTTTCAGACCGTTTCAGGCTCCTCATCTTTTTCACACCTTTTCAGGGTCTTTATGTTTTTCACAGCTTTTCACACTCTTCATGTTTTCAACACCGTTTTATGCTCCTCATGATTTTGACACCTTTTGAAACTCTTCATATTTTTGACACGTTTTCAGGCTCTTCATGATTTCAACACCATTTCATGCTCCTCATATTTTTCAAACTGTTTCATGCTCCTCATATTTTTGACACCTTTTGAAGCTCTTCATATATTTCACAACATTTTGGGCTTTCATGTATTTCAACACCACTTCATGCTCCTCCTATTTTTCTGACCGTTTCATGCCTGTCATATTTTTCACACCTTTTCAGGGTCTTCATCTTTTTCACACCTTTTCAGGGTCTTCATATTTTTCACACCTTTTCAGGCTCTTCATGTTTTCAACACCATTGCATGCTCCTCATGCTTTTGACACCTTTTGAAACTCTTCATATTTTTGACACCTTTTCTGGCTCTTCATGTCTTCACACCGTTTCATGCTCCTCCTATTTTTCAGACCGTTTGATACTCCTCATATTTTTGACACCTTTTGAAGCTCTTCATATTTTTGACACCTTTTCAGACTCTTCACGATTTCAACACCATTTCATGCTCGTCATATTTTTCAAACTTTTTCATCCTCCTCATATTTTTGACACCTTTTGAAGCTCTTCATATTTTTCATACCTTTTCATGCTCTTCGTATTTTCAACACCGTGTCATGCTCCTCATATTTTTGACACCGATTAAAGCTCGTCATATATTTCACACCTTTTCAGGCTCTTCATATTTTTCAACACCGCTTCATGCTCCTCCTATTATTCAGACCGTTTCATGCTCCTCATATTTTTGACACCTTTTGAAGCTCTTCATATTTTTCAAACCTTTTCAGGCTCTTCATGTTTTTGAACACCGTTTCATGCTCCTAATATTTTTCAGACCGTCTTATGCTCCTCATATTTTTGACAACTTCTGAAGCTATTCATATTTTTCACACCTTTTCAGACTATTCATGTATTTCAACACCACGTCATGCTCCTTCTATTTTTCAGACCGTTTCACTCTCCTCATATTTTTCACATCTTTTCAGGCTCTTCATGTTTTTCACAGCTTTTCAGGCTCTTCATGTTTTCAACACGGTTGTATGCTCCTCATGTTTTTGACACCTTTTGAAACTCTTCATATTTTTGCCCCCTTTTCAGGCTCTTCATGTTTTTCAACACCACTTCATGCTCCTCCTATTTTTCAGACCGTTTAATGTTCCTCATATTTTTGACACCTTTTGAAGCTCTTCATATTTTTCACACCTTTTGAATCTCTTCATATTTTTGACACCTTTTCAGGCTCTTCATGTTTTTCAACACCACTTTATGTTTCTCCTATTTTTCAGACCGTTTCATGCTCCTCATATTTTTGACACCTTTTGAAGCTCTTCATATTTTTCACACATTTTCAGTCTCTTCATGTTTTTCAACACCACTTCATGCTCCTCCTATTATTCAGACCGTTTCATGCTCCTCATATTTTTGAAACCTTTTGCAGCTCTTCATATTTTTCACACCTTTTCAGGCTCTTCATGTTTTTGAACACGGTTTCATGCTCCTAATATTTTTCAGACCGTTTTATGCTTCTCATGTTTTTCACACCTTTTGAAACTCTTCATATTTTTGACACGTTGTCATGCTCTTCATGATTTCAACACCATTTCATGCTCCTCATATTTTTCAAACTGTTTCATGCTCCTCATATTTTTCACGCCTTTTGAAGCTCTTCATATTTTTAACACAATTTCAGACTCTTCATGTTTTTCAACACCACTTCATGCTCCTCCTATTTTTCAAACTGTTTCATGCTCCTCATATTTTTGACACCTTTTGAAACTCTTCATGTTTTTCACACATTTTCAGGCTCTTCATGTTTTTCAACACCACTTCATGCTTCTTCTATTTTTCAGACCGTTTCATGCTCCTCATATTTTTGACACCTTTTGAAGCTCTTCATATATTTCACAACATTTCAGGCTTTCATGTATTTCAACACCACTTCATGCTCCTCCTATTTTTCTGACCGTTTCATGCCCGTCATATTTTTCACACCTTTTCAGGGTCTTCATATTTTTCACACCTCTTCAGTCTCTTCATGTTTTTCAACACCGCATCATTCTCCTCCTATTTTTCAGACCGTTTCATGCTCCTCATATTTTTGACACCGATTGAAGTTCGTCATATATTTCACTATTTTTCAGGCTCTTCGTGTTTTTCAACACCATTTCATGCTCAACGTATTATTCAGACCGTTTCATGCTCCTCATATTTTGACACCTTTTGAAGCTCTTCATATTTTTCACACCTTTTCAGGCTCATCATGTTTTTGAACACCGTTTCATGCTCCTAATATTTTTCAGACCGTTTCATGCTCCTCATATTTTTACACGTTTTGAAGCTCTTCATATATTTCATACCTTTTCAGGCTCTTCATGTATTTCAACACCACTTCATGCTCCTCATTTTTTTCAGACCTTTTCATGCTCCTCATATTTTTGACACCTTTTGAAGGTCTTCATATTTTTCACACCTTTTCAGGCTCTTCATGTATTTCAACACCACTTCATGCTCCTCCTATTTTTCAGACAGTTTCAGTCTCCTCATATTTTTCACACCTTTTCAGGCTCTTTATGTTTTTCACAGCTTTTCAGGCTCTTCATGTTTTCAACACGGTTGTATGCTCCTCATGTTTTTGACACCTTTTCAAACTCTTCATATTTTTGACACCTTTTCAGGCTCTTCATGTTTTTCAACACCACTTCATGTTCCTCCTGTTTTTCAGACCGTTTCATGCTTATCTAATTTTTGACACCTTTTGAAGCTCTTCATATATTTCACGCCTTTTGAAGCTCTTCATATTTTTCACACCTTTTCAGGCTCTTCATGTTTTTCAATCCCGCTTCATGCTCCTCCTATTTTTCAGACCGTTTAATGTTCCTCATTTTTTTGACACCTTTTAAGCTCGTCATATATTTCACACCTTTTCAGGCTCTTCATGTTTTTCACAACCGCTTGAGCCTCCTCCTATTTATCAGACCGTTTCATGCTCCACATATTTTTGACACCTTTTGAAGCTCTTCATATTTTTCACAGCTTTTCAGGCTCTTCATGTTTTTCAACCCTGCTTCATGCTCCTCCTATTTTTCAGACCGTTTCATGATCCTCATATTTTTGACACCCTTTAAGCTCGTCATATATTTCACACCTTTTCAGGCTCTTCATGATTTTCACAACCGCTTGAGCCTCCTCCTATTTATCAGACCGTTTCATGCTCCACATATTTTTGACACCTTTTGAAGCTCTTCATATTTTTCACACCTAATCAGGCTCTTCCTGTTTTTTAACACCGCTTCATGCTCCTCCTATTTTTCAGACCGTTTCATGCTCCTCATGTTTTTGATACCTTTTGAATCTCTTCATATTTTTCACACCTTTTTAGGCTCTTCATATTTTTTAACAACCTATAGAAGTTTTATTAGTGTTGTAATTATTCAGAAGCACTCACTTATAACACTCCAGACAGAATCCTTGCTATGATGCATAGAAAATGGTTGGCTAAATCTGATAAAGCAATATACTCAGACCTTGTCATTTTTCCCTGAATTTCTTTTTATCCTGAGAATAGGATGGTATTTCTTACATTTTAGTTCTTGACATAAAGACAAGATAGCAGTGGGGAAGATATAATTGCTTACCTCTTATACAACTAATCAAAAATCACTGTTGCACAAGAAATCCTACTCCCTCACCTGCCCATTTGCAATTATTTCCCACGTGTATTTGTTTACATATTCATTTTGATGTTTTATTACTTTATGTCTATATACATTGACATTTAGACTAGTCACCTGACTTTTATAAAACAGAAATAGTTTTATTTATTTATTTATTCATTTTTCTTTTTTATTATTATTATTATTATTTTTTTCCAGTGGGTTTTGTCATACATTGATATGAATCAGCCTTGGATTTACATGTATTCCCAATCCCGATCCCCCGTCCCACCTCCCTCTCCACCCGATTCCTCTGGGTCTTCCCAGTGCACCAGGCCGGAGCACTTGTCTCGTGCATCCCACCTGGGCTGGTGATCTGTTTCACCATAGATAGGATACATGCTGTTCTTTTGAAATATCCCACCCTCACATTCTCCCACAAAGTTCAAAAGTCTGTTCTGTATTTCTGTGTCTCTTTTTCTGTTCTGCATATAGGGTTATTGTTATCACCTTTCTAAATTCCATATACATGTGTCAGTATGCTGAAATGTTCTTTATCTTTCTGGCTTACTTCACTCTGTATAATGGGCTCCAGCTTCATCCATCTCATTAGGACTGGTTCAAATGAATTCTTTTTAATGGCTGAGTAATATTCCATGATGTATATGTACCACGGCTTCCTTATCCATTCATCTGCTGATGGGCATCTAGGTTGCTTCCATGTCCTGGCTATTATAAACAGTGCTGCGATGAACCTTGGGGTGCACGTGTCTCTTTCAGATCTGGTTTCCTCAGTGTGTATGCCCAGAAGTGGGATTGCTGGGTCATATGGCCGTTCTATTTCCAGTTTTTTAAGAAATCTCCACACTGTTTTCCATAGCGGCTGTACTAGTTTGCATTCCCACCAACAGTGTAAGAGGGTTCCCTTTTCTCCACACCCTCTCCAGCATTTATTGCTTGTAGACTTTTGGATAGCAGCCATCCTGACTGGCGTGTAATGGTACCTCATTGTGGTTTTGATTTGCATTTCTCTAATAATGAGTGATGTTGAGCATCTTTTCATGTGTTTGTTAGCCATCTGTATGTCTTCTTTGGAGAAATGTCTGTTTAGTTCTTTGGCCCATTTTTTGATTGGGTCATTTATTTTTCTGGAATTGAGCTGCAGGAGTTGCTTGTATATTTTTGAGATTAATCCTTTGTCTGTTTCTTCATTTGCTATTATTTTCTCCCAATCTGAGGGCTGTCTTTTCACCTTACTTGTATTTTCCTTTGTAGTGCAAAAGCTTTTAAGTTTCATTAGGTCCCATTTGTTTAGTTTTGGTTTTATTTCCAATATTCTGGGAGGTGGGTCATAGAGGATCTTGCTGTGATTTATGTCAGAGAGTGTTTTGCCTATGTTCTCCTCTAGGAGTTTTATAGTTTCTGGTCTTACATTTATATCTTTAATCCATTTTGAATTTATTTTTGTGTATGGTGTTAGAAAGTGTTCTAGTTTCATTCTTTTACAAGTGGTTGACCAGTTTTCCCAGCACCACTTGTTAAAGAGGTTGTCGTTTTTCCATTGTATATCCTTGCCTCCTTTGTCAAAGATAAGGTGTCCATAGGTTCGTGGATTTATCTCTGGGCTTTCTATTCTGTTCCATTGATCTATATTTCCGTCTTTGTGCCAGTACCATACTGTCTTGATGACTGTGGCTTTGTAGTAGAGTCTGAAGTCAGGCAGGTTGATTCCTCCAGTTCCATTCTTCTTTCTCAAGATTACTTTGGCTATTCAAGGTTTTTTGTATTTCCATACAAATTGTGAAATTCTTTGGTCTAGTTCTGTGAAAAATACCGTTGGTAGCTTGATAGGGATTGCATTGAATCTATAGACTGCTTTGGGTAGAATAGCCATTTTGACAATATTAATTCTTCCAATCCATGAACACGGTATGTTTCTCCATCTGTTTGTGTCCTCTTTGATTTCTTTCATCAGTGTTTTATAGTTTTCTATGTATAGGTCTTTTGTTTCTTTAGGTAGATATACTCTTAAGTATTTTATTCTTTTTGTTGCAATGGTGAATGGTATTGTTTCCTTAATTTCTCTTTCTGTTTTTTCATTGTTAGTATATAGGAATGCAAGGGATTTCTGTGTGTTACTTTTATATCCTGCAACTTTACTATATTCATTGATTAGCTCTAGTAATTTTCTGGTAGAGTCTTTAGGGTTTTCTATGTAGAGGATCATGTCATCTGCAAACAGTGAGAGTTTTACTTCCTCTTTTCCTATCTGGATTCCTTCTACTTCTTTTTCTGCTCTGATTGCTGTGGCCAGAACTTCCAACACTATGTTGAATAGTAGTGGTGAGAGTGGGCACCCTTGTCTTGTTCCTGATTTCAGGGGAAATGCCTTCAATTTTTCACCATTGAGGGTGATGCTTGCTGTGGGTTTGTCATATATAGCTTTTATTATGTTGAGGTATGTTCCTTCTATTCCTGCTTTTTGGAGAGTTTTAATCATAAATGAGTGTTGGATTTTGTCAAAGGCTTTCTCTGCATCTATTGAGATAATCATATGGTTTTTATCTTTCAATTTGTTAATGTGGTGTATTACATTGATTGATTTGCGGATATTAAAGAATCCTTGCATTCCTGGGATAAAGCCCACTTGGTCATGGTGTATGATTTTTTTAATATGTTGTTGGATTCTGTTTGCTAGAATTTTGTTAAGGATTTTTGCATCTATGTTCATCAGTGATATTGGCCTGTAATTTTCTTTTTTTGTGGCATCTTTGTCTGGTTTTGGAATTAGGGTGATGGTGGCCTCATAGAATGAGTTTGGAAGCTTACCTTCTTCTGCAATTTTCTGGAAGAGTTTGAGTAAGATAGGTGTTAGCTCTTCTCTAAATTTTTGGTAGAATTCAGCTGTGAAGCCATCTGGTCCTGGGCTTTTGTTTGCTGGAAGATTTTTGATGACAGTTTCGATTTCCTTGCTTGTGATGGGTCTGTTAAGATCTTCTATTTCTTCCTGGTTCAGTTTTGGAAAGTTATACTTTTCTAAGAATTTGTCCATTTCATCCAAGTTGTCCATTTTATTGGCATAGAGCTGCTGGTAGTAGTCTCTTATGATCCTTTGTAGTTCAGTGTTGTCTGTCGCGATCTCTCCATTTTCATTTCTAATTTTGTTAATTTGGTTCTTCTCTCTTTGTTTCTTAATGAGTCTTGCTAATGGTTTGTCAATTTTGTTTATTTTTTCAAAAAAACAGCTTTTAGCTTTGTTGATTTTTGCTATGGTCTCTTTAGTTTCTTTTGCATTTATTTCTGCCCTGATTTTTAATATTTCTTTCCTTCTGCTAACTCTGGGGTTCTTCATTTCTTCCTTCTCTAATTGCTTTAGTTGTAGAGTTAGGTTATTTATTTGGTTTTTTTCTTGTTTCTTGATGTAAGCCTGTAATGCTATGAACCTTCCCCTTAGCACTGCTTTTACAGTGTCCCATAGGTTTCGGGTTGTTGTGTTTTCATTTTCATTCATTTCTATACATATTTTGATTTCTTTTTTGATTTCTTCTATGATTTGTTGGTTATTTAGAAGCGTGTTATTTAGCCTCCATATGTTTGAAGTTTTAACAATTTTTTCCCTGTAATTGAGATCTAATCTTACTGCACTGTGGTCAGAAAAGATGACTGGAATGATTTCAATTTTTTTGAATTTTCCAAGACCAGATTTATGGCCCAGGATGTGATCTATTCTGGAGAAGGTTCCGTGTGCACTTGAGAAAAAGGTGAAGTTGATTGTTTTGGGGTGAAATGTCCTATAGATATCAATTAGGTCTAGCTGGTCCATTGTGTCATTTAAGGTTTGTGTTTCCTTGTTAATTTTCTGTTTAGTTGATCTATCCATAGTTGTGAGTGGGGTATTAAAGTCTCCCACTATTATTGTGTTACTATTAATTTCCTCTTTCATACTCATTAGCGTTTGCCGTACATATTGCGGTGCTCCTATGTTGGGTGCATATATATTTATAATTGTTATATCTTCTTCTTTGATTGATCCTTTGATCATTATGTAGTGTCCTTCTTTGTCTCTTTTCACATCCTTTATTTGAAAGTCTATTTTATCTGATATGAGTATTGCGACTCCTGCTTTCTTTTGGTCTCCGTTTGCATGAAATATTTTTTTCCAGCCCTTCACTTTTAGTCTGTATGTGTCTCTTGTTTTGAGGTGGGTCTCTTGTAGACAGCATATATAGGGGTCTTGTTTTTGTATCCATTCAGCCAATCTTTGTCTTTTGGTTGGGGCATTCAACCCATTTACATTTAGGGTAATTATTGATAGGTGTGTTCCCGTTGCCATTTACTTTGTTGTTTTGGGTTCACGTTTATACAACCTTTCTGCATTTCCTGTCTAGAGAAGATCCTTTAGCATTTGTTGAAGAGCTGGTTTGGTGGTGCTGAATTCTCTCAGCTTTTGGTTATCTGTAAAGCTTTTGAATTCTCCTTCATATCTGAATGAGATCCTTGCTGGATACAGTAATCTATGTTGTAGGTTATTCTCTTTCATTACTTTCAGTACGTCCTGCCATTCCCTTCTGGCCTGGAGGGTTTCTATTGATAGATCAGCTGTTATCCTTATGGGAATCCCTTTGTGTGTTATTTGTTGTTTCTCCCTTGCTGCTTTTAATATTTGTTCTTTGTGTTTGATCTTTGTTAATTTGATTAATATGTGTCTTGGGGTGTTTTGCCTTGGGTTTATCCTGTTTGGGACTCTCTGGGTTTCTTGGATTTGGGTGGCTATTTCCTTCCCCATTTTAGGGAAGTTTTCATCTATTATCTCCTCGAGTATTTTCTCATGGCCTTTCTTTTTGTTTTCTTCTTCTGGAACTCCTATGATTCGAATGTTGGGGTGTTTCACAGTGTCCCAGAGGTCCCTGAGGTTGTCCTCATTTCTTTTGATCCTTTTTTCTTTTTTCCTCTCTGCTTCATTTATTTCCAACATTTTATCTTCTACCTCACTTATCCTATCTTCTGCCTCCGTTATTCTACTCTTGGTTCCCTCCAAAGTGTTTTTGATCTCATTCATTGCATTATTCATTTGTAATTGACTCTTTTTTATTTCTTCTAGGTCTTTATTAAACAGTTCTTGAATCTTTTCAATCTTTGTTTCCAGGCTATTTATCTGTAACTCCATTTTGTTTTCAAGATTTTGGATCATTTTTATTATCATTATTCTAAATTCTTTTTCAGGTAGATTCCCTATCTCCTCCTCTTTTGTTTGACTTGGTGGGCATTTTTCATGTTCCTTTACCTGTTGGGTATTTCTTTGCCTTTTCATCTTGTTTAGATTGCTGTATCTGGAGTGGGCTTTCTGTATTCTGGAGGTCTGTGGTTCCTTTTTGTTGTGGAGGATTAACCCAGTGGGTGGGGTTAGATGATTGGCTTGTCAAGATTTCCTGGTTAGGGAAGCTTGCGTCAGTGTTCTGGTGCGTGGAACTTGATTTCTTCTCTTTGGAGAGCAATGGAGTGCCAAGTAATGAGTTTTGAGATGGGTCTATGTGTTAGGTGTGACCTTGGGCAGCCTGTATGTTTATGTTCAGGGCTATGTTCCTGCGTTGCTGGAGAATTTGCGTGGTATGTCTTGCTCTAAAACTTATTGGCTCTTGGGTGGTGGTTGGTTTCAGTGTAGGTATGGAGGCTTTTGGACAGTCACTTATTACTTAAAGTTCCATGTAGTCAGGAGTTTTCTGGTGTTCTCAGGTTTTGGGCTTAAGTCTCCTGCCTCTGGATTTCAGTTTTATTCTTCCTGTAGTCTCAGGACTTCTCCAACTATACAGCCCTGATAAGAAAACTTCTAGGTTAATGGCTAAAAGATTCTCCCCCGTTAGGGACACCCAGAGAGGTTCACAAAGTCACATGAAGAAGAGGAGAGGGAGGAGGGAGATAGAGATGAACAGGAGGAGAAAAAGGGGGACTCAAGAGGAGAGAGACAGATCTACGCAGCTGTCTGTTCCCAGAGTGTTCTCCGTAGCCCAGTCACCTACAAAGATTCACAGAATTGGATTGGGAAGAGAAGGGGAAAGGAGGAAATAGAGGTGTTCTGAGGTAGAAAACAGAGAGTCAAGATTGGGAGAGAATAATCTTTGGTTAAAAATAGGGCTTCTCTTCTTTTTTTTTTTTTTTGTAAGGTTATAGTGTATTGAAAATGAAAATTAAGGAGTAGTAGAGGAGTAGTAGAGGACTTTAAAAGAAATAAGAAAAAAAGAAAAATAGAAAATAGAAGAGAAAAAGGAAAGAAAAAAAGGAAAAAAAAGAAAGAAAAAGAAAAATAAAAGAAAAAAAAATTTTTTTTTCTTTCCCCCTAATTAAAAAATCATAAAAGTCTATGGTAATGAAAGTTAAGGATTAATGGGGGAGTAATAGGGGATTTTAAAGGAAAATAAAAGAGAAAAAATAAAAAAGAAAAAAAAAGAAAAAAATTTAAAAAATAAAGAAAAAAAAGAGAAAAAAGTAAAATTATATCTAGGAGTTTCTCTCGAGCTGTTGCGGTCAGTGTGGGTTCGGCTCAGTTTCAGATAGCTCCTCGTTCCAGCTTACGCTTCTCGATATCTACAGGCTCCTCCGGTGTAGTCAATGTTTCCTAGAGGGATTTTAATCTGTTGCACCAGTCCCTTCTGAAGCTGTACCCTTTGTTTATTTGGCTTCTGTTTGCCGGTCTCTTCAGAACCTCATTTCCGCCCTGACACAGGCGGGCGGAGGTGGACCCTTATTCAGGTAGCTAGTTCCGTAGCTCTGTGGGGAGGGGCTTGCGCTGCCGGGAGAGGCTGGCGCTGTGGGGACAGGCTTGCGCCGCGGGGGTGGGCTGGGGCTGCCGGGAGGGGCTGACGCTGCTCTCTCCGTCTGCGCTGCTCAGGCTCCCGGCTGTTCTATATGGAGCGCGCCCCACGCTGCGCGAGGTTCCAGCCCTCGGGTGTTCCACAAAAGCGCAGAAGGAAAAGCTGCGCCTGCTCTCTGTGCCTTCCCCGTCAGAGCGGTCCAGGCAGCCAGGGGCTTGGTGGGCGCACTCTCCCCAGGTGTGGCACGCCCACTCCCTTCCGCGGACCCAGTCTCAGTTTCTGCTGGCGCCAGTCGGGTGCACGCGCCTTCTGCCCTCCGCGTCCCCAGCCCCAGTCCCTGCCCGCGCCCGTCGGGTGCCTGCGCCCTGTGTCTCGCCGTGACCTTCCCCTCCCCCCTGCCTCCTGCCTCCGGCGGGGCTGGGCCGGTCCGCAGCCTGCGAGCTCCTCTCTGGACCCTCTCGTTCTCTTTGTTCTGCGAACGGCCGGCAGTGTGTTCGGGCCGGTTAATTTACTCTCTCTCTTTCGGTCTCCCACAGTTCAAGTTGGCAACTCACAGAAGCTCCCTCCAATTGTCCTCAGGGCACTCAGGCCCGGACCCTACCCCAAGCAATGCCGCCTAAGAGCTCCCGGGCCGGATCTCCGTCCTTAGCTCTTCTGCCTCACTTTTTATCTTTTTTTAATTTTTTTTAATTTTTATTATTATTTTTTTTCCAGTGGGTTTTGTCATACATTGATATGAATCAGACATGGATTTACATGTATTCCCAATCCCGATCCCCACTCCCACCTCCCTCTCCACCCGATTCCTCTGACTTTTTATCTTTTATATTTTGTCCTACATCCTTTCAAAGACAATGGGCTGCTATTCTGGGCACCTGATGACCTCAGCTAGCGATCAGAAGTTGTTTTGCGAAGTTTGCTCTTCGTTCAGTTATTCTTTTGATGAATCTGTAGGAGAGAAAGTGGTCTCCCCGTCCTAATCCTCCGCCATCGTGGCTCCTCCCTCTTCATGTTTTTGAATACCGCTTCATGCTCCTCCTATTTTTCAGACCATTGCCTGCTCCTCATGTTTTTCACACCTGTGGAAGCTCTTCATATGTTTCACACCTTTTCAGGCTCTTCATGATTTTCACAACCGCTTGAGCCTCCTCCTATTTTTCAGACCGTTTCATGCTCCACATATTTTTGACACCTTTTGAAGCTCTTCATATTTTTCACACCTTTTCAGGCTCTTCATGTTTTCAACACCGTTTCATGCTCCTCATATTTTTGACACATTTTGAAGCTCTTCATATTTTTCACACCTTTTCAGGCTCTTCATTTTTTTCAACACCACTTCATGTTTCTCCTAATTTTCAGACCGTTTCATGCTCCTCATATATTTGACACCTTTTGAAGCTCTTCATATTTTTCACACATTTTCAGTCTCTTCATGTTTTTCAACACCACTTCATGCTCCTCCTATTATTCAGACCGTTTCATGCTCCTCATATTTTTGAAACCTTTTGAAGCTCTTCATATTTTTCACACGTTTTCAGGCTCTTCATGTTTTTGAACACCGTTTCATGCTCCTAATATTTTTCAGACCATTTCATGCTCCTCATATTTTTGACACGTTTTCAATCTCTTCATATATCTCACAACTTTTCAGGCTGTTCATGTATTTGAACACCGTTTCATGCTCCTCCTATTTTTCAGAACGTTTGATGCTCCTCATATTTTTGACACCTTTTGAAGCTCTTCATATTTTTCACATCTTTTCAGGCTCTTCATATATTTCAACACCACTTCTTGCTCCTCCTCTTTTTCAGACCTTTTCAGGCTCCTCATATTTTCCACACATTTTCAGGCTCTTTAGGTTTTTCACAGCTTTTCAGACTCTTCATGTTTTCAACACCGTTGTATGCTCCTCATGTTTTTGACACCATTTGAAACTCTTCATATTTTTGACACATTTTCACGCTCTTCATGATTTCAACACCATTTCATGCTCCTCATATTTTTCAAACCGTTTCATGCTCCTCATATTTTTGACACCTTTTGAAGCTCTTCATATTTTTCACACCTTTTCAGGCTCTTCAAGTTTTCAACAGCGTTTCTTGCTCCTCCTATCTGTCAGAAGGTTTCATGCTCCTCCTATTTTTCAGAACGTTTCATGATCCTCATATTTTTGTCACCTTTTGAAGCTCTTCATATTTTTCACACCTTTTCAGGCTCTTCATCTGTTTGAACACCGTTTGATGCTCCTCCTATTTTTCAAACTGTTTCATGTTCCCCATATTTTAGACACCTTTTGAAGCTCTTCGTATTTTTCACACCTTTACAGGCTCTTCATATTTTTCAACACCACTTCATGCTCCTCCTATTTTTCAGACCGTTTCATACTCTTCATATTTTTGACACCTTTTGAAGCTCTTCATATTTTTCGCACCTTTTCAGGCTCTTCATGTTTTCAACACTGTTTCATGCTCCTCCTATTTTTCAGACCGTTTCATGCTCCTCATATTTTTGACACTTTTTGAAGCTTTTCATATTTTTCACACCTTTTCAAGATCTTCATGTTTTTCAACACCACTTCATGCTCCTCCTATTTTTCAGACCGTTTCATGCTCCTCTCATTTTTGACACCTTTGGAAGTTTTTCATATTTTTCACACCTTTTGAAGCTCTTCATATTTTTCACACGACTTCAGGCTCTTCATGTTTTTGAACACAGATTCATGTTCCTCCTATTTTTCAGACCGTTTCATGCTCCTCATATATTTCACACCTTTTGAAGCTCTTCATATTTTTCACACTTTTTCAGGCTCTTCATGTTTTTCAACACCGCTTCATGCTCCTCCTATTTTTCAGACCGTTTCATGCTCCTCATATTTTTGACACATTTTGAAGCTCTTCATATATTTCACACCTTTTCAGGCTCTTCTTGTTTTTCAGCACACTTCATGCTCCTCCTATTTTTCAGACCGTTTCTTGCTCCTCTCATTTTTGACACCTTTTGAAGCTCTTCATAATTTTCACAAATTTTCAGGCTCTTCATGTTTTTGAACACCGCTTCATGCTACACCTGTTTTTCAGATCGTTTCATGCCCCTCATATTTTTTCCAAAATTTTGAAGCTCTTCATATTTTTCACACCTTTTCAGGCTCTTCATGTTTTTGAACATCACTTCATGCCCCTCTTATTTTTCAGACCGTTTCATGCTCCTAATGTTTTGCCCACTTTTTGAAAATCTTCATATTTTTCACACGTTTTCAGGCTCTTCATGTTTTTCAACACTGCTTCATGCTCCTCCTATTTTTCAGACCGTTTCATGCTCCTCATATTTTTCACACCTTTTGAAGCTCTCCATATTATTCACATCTTTTCAGGCTCTTCATATTTTTCAACACTGCTTCATGCTCCTCCTATTTTTCAGACCGTTTCGTGCTCCACATATTTTGACACCTTTTGAAGCTCTTCATATTATTCACACCTTTTCAGACTCTTCATGTTTTTCAACACGGCTTCATGCTCGTCCTAATTTTTCAGACCGTATCATGCTCCTCATATTTTTGACACCTTTTGAAGATCTCCATATTTTTCACACATTTTCTGGATCTTCATATTTTTGAACACCGCTTCATGTTCCTCCTATTTTTCAGACCGTTTCGTGCTCCACATATTTTTGACACGTTTAGAAGCTCTTCATATTTTTCACACCATTTCAGGCTCTTCATGTTTTTGAACACAGCTTCTTGCACCACGTTTTTTTCAGACCGTTTCATGCTCCTCATATTTTTGACAACTTTTGAAGCTCTTCATATTTTTCACAACTTTTCAGGCTCTTCATGTTTTTAAACTCTGCTTCATGCTCCTCCTGTTTTTCAGACCGTTTCATGCTCCTCATGTTTTTCACACCTTTAGAAGCTCTTCATATTTTTCACACCTTTTCAGGCTCTTCATGTTTTTTGAACACTGTTTCATGCTCCTCCTATTTTTCAGACCGTTTCATGCTCCTCATATTTTTGACACCTTTTGAAGCTCTTCATATTTTTCACACATTTTCAGGCTCTTCATGTTTTTCAACACCGGTTCATGTTCCTTGTATTTTTCAGACCGTTTCATGCTCCTCATATTTTTGACACCTTTTAAAGCTCTTCATATATTTCACAAATTTTCAGGCTCTTCATGTTTTTCAACACCACTTCATGCTCCTCCTATTTTTCAACCGTTTCATGCTCCTTTCATTTTTGACACCTTTTGAAGCTCTTCATATTTTTCACACCTTTTCAGGCTCTTCATGTTTTTCAACAACGCTTCATGCTCCTCCTATTTTTCAGACCGTTTTATTCTCCTCATATTTTTGACACCTTTTGAAGCTCTTCATATTTTTCACACCTTTTCAGGCTCTTCATGCTTTTGAACACAGCTTCATGCTCCTCCTAATTTTTACACATTTTGAAACTCTTCATATTTTTCACACCTTTTCACGCTTTCCACGTCTTTCAACACCGTTTCTTGCTCCTCCTATTTTTCAGACCGTTTCATGCTCCTCATATTTTTGACACCTTTAGAAGCTCTTCATATTTTTCACACCTTTTCAGGCTCTTCATCTTTTTGAACACCACTTCATGTTCCTCCTATTTTTCAGACCGTTTCATGCTCCTCGTATTTTTGACACCCATGGAAGCTCTTCATATTTTTCACACTTTTTCAGGCTCTTCATGTTTTCAACACCACTTCATGCTCCTCCTATTTTTTAGACTGTTTAATGTTCCTCATATTTTTGACACTGTTTGAAGCTCGTCATATATTTCACACCTTTTCAGGCTCTTCAAGTTTTTCAACACCACTTCATGCTCCTCCTAATTGTCAGACCGTTTCATGCCCCTAATATTTTTGACACCTTTTGAAGCTTCATAATTTTCACACATTCTCAGTCTCTTCATGTTTTTCAACACCACTTCATGCTCCTCCTATTTTTCAGACCGTTTCCTGCTCCTCATATTTTTGACACGTTTTAAAGCTCTTCATATTTTTCACACCTTTTCAGGCTCTTCATGTATTTCAACACCACTTCATGCTCCTCGTCTTTTTCAAACCGTTTCAGGCTCCTCATATTTTTCACACCTTTTCAGGCTCTTTATGTTTTTCACAGTTTTTCAGACTCTTCATGTTTTCAACACCGTTGTATGGTCCTCATGTTTTTGACACCTTTTGAAACTCTTCATATTTTTGACACGTTTTCAGGCTCTTCATGATTTCAACACCATTTCATGCTCCTCCTATTTTTCAAACTGTTTCATGCTCCTCATATTTTTGACACCTTTTGAAGCTCTTCATATTTTTCACACCTTTTCATGCTCTTCATGTTTTCAACACCGTTTCATGCTCCTCCTATTTGTCAGACCGTTTCATGCTCCTCATATTTTTGACACCTTTTGAAACTCTTCATGTTTTTCACACATTTTCAGGCTCTTTATGTTTTTCAACACAACTTCATGCTTCTTCTATTTTTCAGACCGTTTCATGCTCTTCGTATTTTTCACACCTTTTCCTGTTCCTCGAAATTTTCACACCATTTCATGCTCCTCGTATTTTTCAGACCTTTTCATGCACCTCGAATTTTTCAGACCTTTTCAGGCACCTCGAATTTTTCAGACCTTTTCACGCTCTTCTAATTATTCACCCCTTTTCACGCTCTTCGTATTTTTGACACCTTTTCTTACTCCTCGTAATTTTCAGACATTTCATGCTCCTCGTATTTTTCACACCTTGTCATCCTCCTCGTATTTTTCACACCTTTTCATGCTCCTCGTATTTTTCAGACCCTCATGCTCCTCGTATTTTTCATGCTCTTCATATTTTTCACACCTTTTCAGGCTCTTCATGTTTTTTAACACCGCGTCATGCTCCTCCTATTTTTCAGACCGTTTCATGCTCCTCATATATTTGACACCTTTTGAAGCCCTTCATATTTTTCACAACTTTTCATGCTCTTCTTGTTTTCAACACCGTTTCATGCTCCTCCTATTTTTAAGAACGTTTGATGCTCCTCATATTTTTGACACCTTTTGAAGCTCTTCATATTTTTCACACGTTTTCAGGCTCTTCATGTATTTCAGCACCACTTCTTGCTCCTCCTCTTTTTCAGACGTTTTCAGGCTCCTCAGGTTTTCCACACCTTTTCAGGCTCTTTATGTTTTTCACAGCTTTTCAGGCTCTTCATGTTTTCAACACGGTTGTATGCTCCTCTGTTTTTGACACCTTTTGAAACTCTTCATATTTTTGACACATTTTCACGCTCTTCATGATTTCAACACCATTTCATGCTCCTCATGTTTTTGAAACTGTTTCATGCTCCTCATATTTTTGACACCTTTTGAAGCTCTTCATATTTTTCACACCTTTTCAGGCTCTTCAAGTTTTCAACACCATTTCATGCTCCTCCTATCTGTCAGAAGGTTTCATGCTCCTCCTATTTTTCAGACTGTTTCTTGATCCTCATATTTTGTCACCTTTTGAAGCTCTTCATATTTTTCACACGTTTTCAGGGTCTTCATCTGTTTGAACACCGTTTCATGCTACTCCTATTTTTCAGACTGTTTCATGTTCCCCATATTTTTGACACCTTTTGAAGCTCTTCCTATTTTTCACATCTTTACAGGCTCTTCATATTTTTCAACACCACTTCATGCTCCTCCTATTTTTCAGACCGTTTCATGCTCTTCATATTTTTGACACCTTTTGAAGCTCTTCATATTTTTCACACCTTTTCAGGCTCTTCATGTTTTCAACACTGTTTCATGCTCCTCCTATTTTTCAGACCGTTTCATGCTCCTCATATTTTTGACACTTTTTGAAGCTCTTCATATTTTTCACACCTTTTCAGGCTCTTCATGTTTTCAACACTGTTTCATGCTCCTCCTATTTTTCAGACCGTTTCATGCTCCTCATATTTTTGACACTTTTTGAAGCTCTTCATATTTTTCACACTTTTTCAGGCTCTTCATGTTTTTCAACACCACTTCATGCTCCTCCTATTTTTCAGATGGTTTCATGCTCCTAATGTTTTGCCCACTTTTTGAAAATCTTCATGTTTTTCACACGTTTTCAGGCTCTTCATGTTTTTCAACACCGCTTCATGCTCCTCCTATTTTTCAGACCGTTTCATGCTCCTCATGTTTTTGACACCTTTTGAAGCTCTTCATATTTTTCACATATTTTTAGGCTCTTCATGTTTTTGAACACCGCTTCATGCTCCTCCTATTTTTCAGACCGTTTCATGCTCCTCATATTTTTGACACCTTTTGAAGCTCTCCATATTATTCACACCTTTTCAGGCTCTTCATATTTTTCAACACCACTTCATGCTGCTCCTATTTTTCAGACCGTTTCATGCTCCTCATATTTTTGACACCTTTTGAGGCTCTTCATATTATTCACACCTTTTCAGGCTCTTCATGTTTTTCAACACTGCTTCATGCTCGTCCTAATTTTTCAGACCATTTCATGCTCCTCATATTTTTGACACATTTTAAAGCTCTTCATATTTTTCACACCATTTCAGGCTCTTCATGTTTTTGAACACAGCTTCTTGCACCACGTTTTTTTCAGACCGTTTCATGCTCCTCATATTTTTGACAACTTTTGAAGCTCTTCATATTTTTCACACCTTTTCAGGCTCTTCATGTTTTTAAACTCTGCTTCATTCTCCTCCTGTTTTTCAGACCGTTTCATGCTCCTCATGTTTTTTACACCTTTAGAAGCTCTTCATATTTTTCACACCTTTTCATGCTCTTCATGTTTTGAACACTGTTTCATGCTCCTCCTATTTTTCAGACCGTTTCATGCTCCTCATATTTTTGACACCTTTCTAAGCTCTTCATATATTTCACAACTTTTCAGGCTCTTCATGTTTTTCAACACCACTTCATGCTCCCCCTATTTTTCAACCGTTTCATGCTCCTTTCATTTTTGACACCTTTCTAAGCTCTTCATATATTTCATAACTTTTCAGCCTCTTCATGTTGTTCAACACCGCTTCATGTTCCTTGTATTTTTCAGACCGTTTCATGCTCCTCATATTTTTGACACCTTTTAAAGCTCTTCATATATTTCACAACTTTTCAGGCTCTTCATGTTTTTCAACACCACTTCATGCTCCTCTTATTTTTCAACCGTTTCATGCTCCTTTCATTTTTGACACCTTTTGAAGCTCTTCATATTTTTCACACCTTTTGAAGCTCGTCATATTTTTCACACTTTTTCAGGATCTTCATGTTTTTCAACAACGCTTCATGCTCCTCCTATTTTTCAGACCGTTTCATTCTCCTCATATTTTTGACACCTTTTGGAGCTCTTCATGTTTTTCACACCTTTTCAGGCTCTTCATGCTTTTGAACACAGCTTCATGCTCCTCCTAATTTTTACACATTTTGAAACTCTTCATATTTTTCACACTTTTTCAGGCTCTTCATGTTTTTCAACAACGCTTCATGCTCCTCGTATTTTTCAGACCTTTTATTGATTCTCAGATTTTTCACACGTTGTCATGCTCCTCGTATTTTTCACACCTTGTCATGCTCCTTGTATTTTTCACACCTTGTCATGCTCCTCATATTTTTCACACCTTCTCCTGCTCCTCGTATTTTTCACACCATTTCATGCTTCTCGTACTTTTCAGACACTTTCATGCTCCTCGAATTTTCAGACCTTTTCACGCTATTCATATTTTTCAGACCTTTTCACGCTCTCCGTATTTTTCACACCTTTTCATGCTCCTCGTATTTTCACACATTTTCATGCTCCTCATATTTTTCAGACCTTTTCATACTCTTCTTTGTTCAGACATTTTCATTCTCTTTGTATTTTTCACAAATTTTCATGCTCTTCATATTTTTCACACCTGTTTATGCTCGTCGTATGTTTCACACCTTGTCATGCTCCTCGTATTTTTCAGACCTTTTCATGCTCCTCGAATTTTTCAGACTTTTTCACGCTCTTCATATTTTTCACTCCTGTTCACGCTCCTGGTATTTTTGACACCTTTTCATGCTCCTCGTATTTTTCAGACATTTTCATGCTCTTCGTATTTTTCACACCTTTTCCTGTTCTTCGAAATTTTCACACCATTTCATGCTCCTCGTATTTTTCAGACCTTTTCATGCACCTCGAATTTTTCAGACCTTTTCAGGCACCTCTAATTTTTCAGACCTTTTCACGCTCTTCTAATTATTCACCCCTTTTCACGCTCTTCTTTTTTTTGACACCTTTTCTTACTCCTCGTATTTTTCAGACATTTCATGCTCCTCGTATTTTTCACACCTTGTCATGCTCCTCGTATTTTTCACACCTTTTCATGCTCCTCGTATTTTTCAGACATTTTCATGCTCCTCGTATTTTTCATGCTCTTCATATTTTTCACACATTTTCATGATCCTCATATTTTTAACACATTTTCCTGCTCCTCGTATTTTTCACACCTTTTCATGATCCTCATATTTTTCACACCTTTTCATGCTCTTCTTATTTTTGACACCTTTTCCTGCACTTCGAATTTTTCACACCTTTTCATGCTCCTTGTGTTTTTCAGACCTTTTCATGCTCTTTGTATTTTTCACACCTCATCATTCTCCTCGTATTTTTCACAACTTTTCATGCTCCTCGTAATTTTCACAGCTTTTCACATTCTTCATATTTTTCACACCTTTTCACGCTCTTTGAATATTTGACACCTTTTTATGCCCCTCATATTTTTCAGACCTTTTCATGCTCTTCGTATATTTCAGACCTTTTCATGCTCCTCATATTTTTCACACCTTATCATGCTCCTCGTATTTTTCAGACCTTTTCCTGCCCCTCATATTTTTCACACATTTTCATGCTCTTCGAATATTTCACAGCTTTTCATGCTCCTCGTATATTTTAGACCTTTTCATGCTCCTCGTATTTTTCAGAACTTCTCATGCTCCTCGTATTTTTCAGACCTTGTCATGCTCCTCGTATTTTTCACCCCTTATCAGGCTTCTCGCATTTTTCAGATTTTTAATGTTCCTCGTATTTTTCACACCTTTACCTGCTCTTCGAATATTTCACACCTTTTCATGCTCCTTGTATTTTTCAGACCATTTCATTCTCCTCGTATTTTTCACACCTTTTCATGCTCCTCGTATTTTTCAGTCCTTTTCATGCTCCTTGTATTTTTCAGACCTTTTCATGCTCCTCGTATTTTTCACATTTTTCATGCTCTTCTTTTTTTTCACACCTTGTCATGCTCCTCATATTTTTCACACCTTGTCATGCTCCTCATATTTATCAGACCTTTCCATGCTCCTCGCAAATTTCACACCTTTTTCTGCTCTTCGCATTTTTCACACCTGTTCATTCTCCTCGTATTTTTCACACCTTTTCCTGCTCTTCGAATTTTTCACACCTTTTCATGCTCTTCATATTTTTCACACCTTTTCCTGCTCTTCGAATATTTCACACCTTTTCATGCTCCTCGTATTTTTCAGACCTTTTCATGCTCCTTGTATTATTCACACCTTTTCCTGCTTCTCGTATTTTTCACACCGTTTCCTGCTCTTCGAATATTTCACACCTTTTCATGCTCTTCCAATTTTCCCCCTTGTCTTGCTCCTCGTATTTTTCACACCATGTCATGCTCCTCGTATATTTCACACCTTTTAATGCTCCTCATATTTTTCACAACGTTTCCTGCTTCTGTTATTTTTCAGACCTTTTCATGCTCTTTGTATTTTTCACAACCTTTATTCTCCTCGTATTTTTCAGACCTTTTCATACTTCTCATATTTTATACACCTCCTCATGCTCCTCGTATTTTTGACACTTTTTCATGCTCCTCGTATTTTTCACACCTTTTCCTGCTCCTCGTATTTTTGACACTTTTTCATGCTCCTCGTATTTTTCACACCTTTTCCTGCTCTTCGAATTTTTCACACCTGTTCATTCTCCTCGTATTTTTCACACCTTTGCCTGCTCCTCGAATTTTTCACACCTGTTCATTCTCCTCGTATTTTTCACACCTTTTCCTGCTCTCGTATTTCTCACACGTTTTCCTGCTCTTCGAATTTTTCACACCTTTTCATGCTCTGCGTATTTTTCAGACCTTTTCATGCTCCTCATATTTTTCACACCTTTTCATGCTCCTCGTGTTTCAGACCTTTTCATGCTCCTCATATTTTTCACACCTTTTCCCGCACCTCGTGTTTTTCAGGCGTTTTCCTGCTGTTTGAATTTTTCACACCTTTTCAGGCTCCTTTTATTTTTCAGACCTTTTCATGCTCCTCGTATTTTTCAGATCTTTCATGCTATTCATATTTGCACACCTTTACATGCTCTTTGTATTTTTCACACCTTGTCGTGCTCCTCGTATTTTTCAGACCTTTTCATGCTCTTCATAAATTTCCGACCTTTTCATGCTCCTTGTATTTTTCACACCTTTTCATGCCATTCGTATTTTTCAGACCTTTTCATGCTCTTCATATATTTCACACCTTTTGATGCTCTTCGTATTTTTGACACCTTTTCCTGCTCTTCAAATTTTTCACAACTGTTCATTCTCCTCGTATTTTTCACACCTTTGCCTGCTCCTCGAATTTTTCACACCTGTTCATTCTCCTCGTATTTTTCACACCTTTTCCTGCTCTCGTATTTCTCACACGTTTTCCTGCTCTTCGAATTTTTCACACCTTTTCATGCTCTGCGTATTTTTCAGACCTTTTCATGCTCCTCATATTTTTCACACCTTTTCATGCTCCTCGTGTTTCAGACCTTTTCATGCTCCTCATATTTTTCACACCTTTTCCCGCACCTCGTGTTTTTCAGGCGTTTTCCTGCTGTTTGAATTTTTCACACCTTTTCAGGCTCCTTTTATTTTTCAGACCTTTTCATGCTCCTCGTATTTTTCAGATCTTTCATGCTATTCATATTTGCACACCTTTACATGCTCTTTGTATTTTTCACACCTTGTCGTGCTCCTCGTATTTTTCAGACCTTTTCATGCTCTTCATAAATTTCCGACCTTTTCATGCTCCTCATATTTTTCACACCTTTTCATGCTCCTCGTGTTTCAGACCTTTTCATGCTCCTCATATTTTTCACACCTTTTCCCGCACCTCGTGTTTTTCAGGCGTTTTCCTGCTGTTTGAATTTTTCACACCTTTTCAGGCTCCTTTTATTTTTCAGACCTTTTCATGCTCCTCGTATTTTTCAGATCTTTCATGCTATTCATATTTGCACACCTTTACATGCTCTTTGTATTTTTCACACCTTGTCGTGCTCCTCGTATTTTTCAGACCTTTTCATGCTCTTCATAAATTTCCGACCTTTTCATGCTCCTTGTATTTTTCACACCTTTTCATGCCATTCGTATTTTTCAGACCTTTTCATGCTCTTCATATATTTCACACCTTTTGATGCTCTTCGTATTTTTGACACCTTTTCCTGCTCTTCAAATTTTTCACAACTGTTCATTCTCCTCGTATTTTTCACACCGTTGCCTGCTCCTCGAATTTTTCACACCTGTTCATTCTCCTCGTATTTTTCACACCTTTTCCTGCTCTCGTATTTCTCACACGTTTTCCTGCTCTTCGAATTTTTCACACCTTTTCATGCTCTGCGTATTTTTCAGACCTTTTCATGCTCCTCATATTTTTCACACCTTTTCATGCTCCTCGTGTTTCAGACCTTTTCATGCTCCTCATATTTTTCACACCTTTTCCCGCACCTCGTGTTTTTCAGGCGTTTTCCTGCTGTTTGAATTTTTCACACCTTTTCAGGCTCCTTTTATTTTTCAGACCTTTTCATGCTCCTCGTATTTTTCAGATCTTTCATGCTATTCATATTTGCACACCTTTACATGCTCTTTGTATTTTTCACACCTTGTCGTGCTCCTCGTATTTTTCAGACCTTTTCATGCTCTTCATAAATTTCCGACCTTTTCATGCTCCTTGTATTTTTCACACCTTTTCATGCCATTCGTATTTTTCAGACCTTTTCATGCTCTTCATATATTTCACACCTTTTGATGCTCTTCGTATTTTTGACACCTTTTCCTGCTCTTCAAATTTTTCACAACTGTTCATTCTCCTCGTATTTTTCACACCATTGCCTGCTCCTCGAATTTTTCACACCTGTTCATTCTCCTCGTATTTTTCACACCTTTTCCTGCTCTCGTATTTTTCACACGTTTTCCTGCTCTTCGAATTTTTCACACCTTTTCATGCTCCTCGTATTTTTCAGACCTTTTCATGCTCCTCATATTTTTCACACCTTTTCCCGCACCTCATATTTTTCAGGCGTTTTCCTGCTGTTGGAATTTTTCACACCTTTTCAGGCTCCTCTTATTTTTCAGACCTTTTCATGCTCCTCTTATTTTTCAGATCTTTCATGCTATTCATATTTTTCACACCTTTTCATGCTCTTTGTATTTTACACACCTTGTCATGCTCCTCGTATTTTTCTGACCTTTTCATGCTCTTCATAATTTTCAGACCTTTTCATGCTCCTCGTATTTTTCACACCTTTTCATGCTCCTCGTGTTTCAGACCTTTTCATGCTCCTCATATTTTTCACACCTTTTCCCGCACCTCATATTTTTCAGGCGTTTTCCTGCTGTTCGAATTTTTCACACCTTTTCAGGCTCCTCTTATTTTTCAGACCTTTTCATGCTCCTCTTATTTTTCAGATCTTTCATGCTATTCATATTTTTCACACCTTTTCATGCTCTTTGTATTTTACACACCTTGTCATGCTCCTCGTATTTTTCAGACCTTTTCAGGCTCCTCATATTTTTCACATTTTTCATGCTCTTCATATTTTTCACACCTTGTCATGGTCCTCATATTTTACACACCTTGTCATGCTCCTCGTATTTTTCACACCTTTCCATGTTCCTCGTAATTTTCACACCTTTTCCTGCTCTTTGAATTTTTCACACCTGTTCATTCTCCTCGTATTTTTCACACCTTTTCCTGCTCTTTGAATTTTTCGCACCTTTTCTTTCTCTTCATATTTTTCACACCTTTTCATGACCTTCATATTTTTACACCTTTTCATTCTCCTCGTATTTTTCACTCCTTTTCCTTCTCGTATTTTTCACACCTTTTCCTGCTCTTTGATTTTTTCACACCTTTTCATGCTCATCGAATTTTTCACACCGTTTCATGCTCCTCGTATTTTTCACACCCTGTCATGCTCCTCGTATATTTCACACCTTTTCATGCTCTTCCTATTTTTCACACCTTGTCATGCTCCTCGTATTTTTCACACCATGTAATGCTCCTCAGATTTTTCACATCTTTTCATGCTCCTTGTATTTTTCACACCTTTTCCTGCTCTTCGAATTTTTCACACCTATTCATCCTCCTCATATTTTTCACACCGTGTCATGCTCCTCCTATTTATCACACCGTTTCATGCTCCTCGTATTTTTCAGAAATTTTCATGCTCCTCGTGTTTTTCACGCCTTTTCCTGCTCCTCGTATTTTTCACACCTTGTCATGCTCCTCATATTTTTCACACCTGTTCATGCTCTTCATATTTTTGAAAACTTTTCATGCTCCTCATATTTTTCAGACCTTTTCGTGCTCCTCAAATTTTTCAGACCTTTTCACGCTCTTCGAATTTTTCACACCTTTTCATGCTCCTCATATTTTTCACAACTTTTCACGCTCTTCGTATTTTTCACACCTTTTCATGCTCCTCGTATTTTTCAGACCCTTCCATGCCCTTCATATTTTTCAAACCTTTTCATGCCCCTCGTATATATCAAGGCTTTTCATGCTCCTCGTATTTTTCACACCTTGTCATGCTCCTCGTATTTTTCACCTTTTCATCCTCCTCGTATTTTTCACACCTTTTCCTGATCCTCGGATTTTTTACACCTTTTCATGCTCCACGTATTTTTCACACCTTGTCATGCTCCTCGTATTTGTCATACCTTTACATGCTCCTCGTATTTTTCACACCTTTTCCTGTTCTTTGAATTTTTCACACCTTTCCATGCTCCTCGTATTTGTCACCTTTTCCTGCTCTCGTATTTTTGACACCTTTTCATGCTCCTCGTATTTTTCACACCTTTTCCTGTTCTTTGAATTTTTAACACCTTTCCATGCTCTTCGTATTTTTCACACCTTTTCCTGTTCTCGTATTTTACACAACACTTCATGCTCCTCGAATTTTTCAGACCTTTTCATGCTCCTCGTATTTTTCAGACCTGTTCATGCTCCTCATATTTTTGACACCTTGTCCTACTCTTCGTATTTTTCAGACCATTTCATGCTCCTCGTATATTTCACACCTTTTCATGTTCTTCCAATTTTCCCACCTTGTCATACTCCTCGTATTTTTCACACCATGTCATGCTCCTTGTATTTTTCACACCTTTTCATGCTCCTTGTATTTTTCAGACCTTTTCACGCTCTTCATATTTTTCACACCTTTTCACGCTCTCCGTATTTTTGACACCTTTTCATGCTCCTCGTATTTTTCAGACCTTTTCATGCTCCTCGTATATTTCACACCATTTCATGCTCTTCCTATTTTTCACACCTTGTCATGCTCTCGTATTTTTCACACCATGTAATGCTCCTCGGATTTTTCACACCTTTTCATCCTCCTCATATTTTTCACACCTTTTCCTGCTCTTCGAAATTTTCACACCTTTTCATCCTCCTCGTATTTTTCACACCCTGTCATGCTCCTCTTATTTATCACACCGTTTCATGCTCCTCGTATTTTTCAGAAATTTTCATGCTCCTCGTGTTTTTCACGCCTTTTCCTGCTCTTCGTATTTTTCACACGTTGTCATGCTCCTCGTATTTTTCAGACCTTTTCAATGCTCCTTTTATTTTTCACACCTATTTTGCTCCTCAAATTTTTCACACCTTTTCCTGCTCCTCATATTTTTCACACCATTTCTTGCTCCTCTTATTTTTCACACCTTTTCCTGCGCTTCGAATTTTTCACATCGTTTCATTCTCCTCGTATTTTTCAGACCTTTTTATCCTTCTCGTATTTTTCAGACCTTTTCAAGCTCTTCATATTTTTCACACCTTTTCACGCTGTTCGTATTTTTGACACCTTTTCCTGCTCCTCGTATTTTTCACACCTTTTCATGATCCTCATATTTTTCACACCTTTTCATGCTCTTCTTATTTTTGACACTATTTCCTGCATTTCGAATTTTTCACACCTTTTCATGCTCCTCGTGTTTTTTAGACCTTTTCATGCTCTTTGTATTTTTCACACGTTATCATTCTCCTCGTATTTTTCACAACTTTTCATGCTCCTCGTAATTTTCACAGCTTTTCACATTCTTCATATTTTCACACCTTTTCACGCTCTTTGAATATTTGACACCTTTTTATGCCCCTCATATTTTTCAGACCTTTTCATGCTCTTCGTATATTTCAGACATTTTCATGCTCCTCATATTTTTCACACTTTATCATGCTCCTCGTATTTTTCAGACCTTTTCCTGCCCCTCATATTTTTCACACGTTTTCATGCTCTTCGAATATTTCACAGCTTTTCATGCTCCTCGTATATTTCAGACCTTTTCATGCTCCTCGTATTTTTCAGACCTTCTCATGCTCCTCGTATTTTTCAGACCTTGTCATGCTCCTCGTATTATTCAGACCTTTTCAAACTCTTCATATTTTTCACACCTTTTCACGCTGTTCGTATTTTTGACACCTTTTCATGCTCCTCGTATTTTTCAAACCTTTTCATGGTCTATGAATTTTTCACACCTTTCCATGCTCCTCGTATCTTTCACACCTTTTCCTGCTCCTCGGTTTTTTCACACGTTTTCATACTCCTCGTATATTTCAGAACTTTTACTGATCCTCGTATTTTTCACACCTTTTCTGGCTCCTCATATTTTTCACACCTTTTCATGTTCCTCGAATTTTTCAGACCTTTTCACGCTCTTCATATTTTTCACACCTGTTCACGCTCTTCATATTTTTGAAACCTTTTCATGCTCCTTGTATTTTTCAGACCTTTTCAAGCTCTTCTAATTATTCACCCTTTTTCACGCTCTTCGTATTTTTGACACCTTTTCTTACTCCTCGTATTTTTCAGACATTTCATGCTCCTCGTATTTTTCACACCTTGTCATGCTCCTCGTATTTTTCACACCTTTTCATGCTCCTCGTATTTTTCAGACCTTTTCATGCCCCTGTATTTTTCATGCTCTTCATATTTTTCACACCTTTTCAGGCTCTTCATGTTTTTTAACACCGCTTCATGCTCCTCCTTTTTTTCAGACCGTTTCATGCTCCTCATATATTTGACACCTTTTGAAGCCCTTCATATTTTCACAACTTTTCATGCTCTTCTTGTTTTCAACACCGTTTCATGCTCCTCATATTTTTGACACCTATTGAAGCTCGTCATATATTTCACACCTTTTCAGGCTCTTCATGTTTTTCAACACCACTTCATGCTCCTCCTAATTTTCAGACCGTTTCATGCTCCTCATATTTTTGACACCTTTTGAAGCTCTTCATATTTTTCACCCCTTTTCATGCTCTTCATGTTTTTCAACACCACTTCATGCTCCTCCTATTATTCATACCGTTTCATGCTCCTCATATTTTTGACACCTTCTTAAGGTCTTCATATTTTTCACACCTTTTCATGCTCTTCATGTTTTTCACACCGTTTCATGCTCCTCATATTTTTTAGACCGTTTCATGCTGCTCATATTTTTCAGACCGTTTCCTGCTCCTCCTATTTTTGACACCTTTTGAAGCTCTTCATATTTTTCACATCTTTTCATGCTTTTCATATTTTTCAACACCTTTTCATGCTCCTCCTATTTTTCAGACTGTTTCATGCTCCTCATATATTTGAAACCTTTTGAATCTCTTCATATTTTTCACACCTTTTCAGGCTCTTCATATTTTTCAACACCTTTTCATGCTCCTCCTATTTTTCAGACTGTTTCATGCTCCTCATATATTTGAAACCTTTTGAAGCTCTTCATATTTTTCACACCTTTTCATGCTCTTCATATTTTTCACACCTTTGCATGCTCTTCATGTTGTCAACAGCGTTTCACGCTCCTCCTATTTTTCAGACCGTTTCATGCTCCTGGTAAATTTTACACCTTTACATGTTCTTCATATTTTTCACACGTTGTCATGCTCCTCGTATTTGTCAGACCTTTTCATGCTCTTGGTATTTTTCACGACTTTTACTGCTCTCGTATTTTTCACACCATTTTATACTCCTCTTATTTTTCAACCTTTTTAATGCTCCTCATATTTTTCAGAACTTGTTATGCTCTTCGTATTTTCAGACATTTTTATGCTCTTCGTATTTTTCATATATTTTCATGCTCTTTGTATTTTTCACGCCTTTTTATGTTCCTCTTATTTTTCACACCTTGTCATGCTCCTCGTATTTTTCAGACCTTGTCATGCTCCTCGTATTTTTCACTTTTCATACTCCACGTATATCTCAGACCTTTTCATGCTCCTCGTATTTTTCAAAATTGTCCTGCTCCTCATATTATTCACACCTAGTCATGTTCCTCGTATTTTTCAGACCTTTTCATGCTCCTCGTATTTTTCACACTTTACATGCTCTTCATATTTTTCACACCCTGTCATGCTTCTCATATTTTTCACACCTTTACATGCTCTTCATATTTTTCACACCTTGTCATGCTCCTCGTATTTGTCAGACCTTTTCGTACCCCTCATAATTTTCACACCTTTTAATGCTCCTCGAATTTTTGACACCGTTTCATGCTCCTCGTATTTTTCAGACCTTTTATTGATTCTCAGATTTTTCACACGTTGTCATGCTCCTCGTATTTTTCACACCTTGTCATGCTCCTTGTATTTTTCACACCTTGTCATGCTCCTCATATTTTTCACACCTTCTCCTGCTCCTCGTATTTTTCACACCATTTCATGCTTCTCGTACTTTTCAGACACTTTCATGCTCCTCGAATTTTCAGACCTTTTCACGCTATTCATATTTTTCAGACCTTTTCACGCTCTCCGTATTTTTCACACCTTTTCATGCTCCTCGTATTTTTCACATCTTTTCCTACTCTCGTATTTTTCACACCTTTTCATGCTCCTCGTATTTTCACACATTTTCATGCTCCTCATATTTTTCAGACCTTTTCATACTCTTCTTTGTTCAGACATTTTCATTCTCTTTGTATTTTTCACAAATTTTCATGCTCTTCATATTTTTCACACCTGTTTATGCTCGTCGTATTTTTCACTCCTTGTCATGCTCCTCGAATTTTTCAGACTTTTTCACGCTCTTCATATTTTTCACTCCTGTTCCCGCTCCTGGTATTTTTGACACCTTTTCATGCTCCTCGTATTTTTCAGACATTTTCATGCTCCTCTTATTTTTCACACCTTTTCCTGCGCTTCGAATTTTTCACATCGTTTCATTCTCCTCATATTTTTCAGACCTTTTCATCCTTCTCGTATTTTTCAGACTTTTTCAAGCTCTTGATATTTTTCACACCTTTTCACGCTGTTCATATTTTTGACACCTTTTCATGCTCCTCGTATTTTTCACACCTTTTCATGGTCTATGAATTTTTCACACCTTTCCATGCTCCTCGTAATTTTCACACCTTTTCCTGCTCCTCGGTTTTTTCACACCTTTTCATACTCCTCATAAATTTCAGAACTTTTACTGATCCTCGTATTTTTCACACCTTTTCTGGCTCCTCATATTTTTCATACCTTTTCATGCTCCTCGAATTTTTCAGACCTTTTCACGCTCTTCATATTTTTCACACCTGTTCACGCTCTTCATATTTTTGAAACCTTTTCATGCTCCTTGTATTTTTCAGACCTTTTCAAGCTCTTCATATTTTTCACACTTTTTCACGCTCTTCATATTTTTGATGCCTTTTCATGCTCCTCGTATTTTTCACACCTTTTCATGGTCTTTGAATTTTTCACACCTTTCCATGCCTCTCATATTTTTCACACCCTTTCCTGCTTCTCGGATTTTTCACACGTTTTCATACTCCTCGTATATTTCAGAACTTTTACTGATCCTCGTATTTTTCACACCTTTTCTAGCTCCTCATATTTTTCACACCTTTTCATGCTCCTTGTATTTTTCACACCTTTTCATGCTCCTTGTATTTTTCACACCTTTTCTTGCTCCTCGTATTTTCACGCCTTTTCATGCTCCTCGTATTTTTCACACCTTTCAATGCTCCTCGTATTTTTCACACCTTTTCCTGATCCTCGGATTTTTTACACCTTTTCATGCTCCATGTGTTTTTCACACCTTTTCCTGGCCTTTGAATTTTTCACACCTTGCCATGCTCCTCGTATTTTTTACACCTTTCAATGCTCCTCGTATTTTTCACACCTTGTCATGCTCCTCGTATTTTTCAGACCTTTTCATGCTCTTCATATTTTCAAACCTTGTCATGCTCCTCGTATTTTTCAAGGCTTTTCATGCTCCTCGTATTTTTCACACCTTGTCATGCTCCTCGTATTTTTCACCTTTTCATCCTCCTCGTATTTTTCACACCTTTTCCTGATCCTCGGATGTTTTACACCTTTTCATGCTCCTTGTGTTTTTCACACCTTTTCCTGGTCTTTGAATTTTTCACACCTTTCCATGCTCCTCGTATTTGTCACTTTTTCCTGCTTTCGTATTTTTCACACCTTTCCATGCTCCTCGATTTTTTACAACTTTTCCTGATCTTTGAATTTTTGACAACTTTTCATGCTCCTCGTATTTTTCACACCTTTTCACTCTCTTCTTATGTTTCACACCTTTTCATTCTTTTCGTATTTCTCACACCTTTTCCTACTCTTCGAATTTTTCACACATTTTCATGCTCCTCGTACTTTTCACACCTTTTCACACTCTTCGTATTTTTGACACATTTTCATGCTCCTCGTATTTTTCACACGATGTCATGCTCCTCGAATTTTTCAGACCTTTTCAATACTCCTTGTAATTTAAACACCTTTTTTGCTCCTCGAAATTTTTACACCTTTTCCTCCCCCTCGTATTTTTCACATCTTTTCTTGCTCCTCGTATTTTTCACCCCTTTTCCTGCTGCTCGTATTTTTCACATCTTTTCCTGCTTTTCGAATTTTTCACACCGTTTCATGCTCCTCATATTTTTCAGACCTTTTCATGCTCCTCGTATTTTTCAGACCTTTTCACGCTCTTCATATTTTTCACACCTTTTCACGCACTTCGTATATTTGGCACCTTTTCATGCTCCTCGTATTTTTCACACCTTTTCCTGGTCTTTGAATTTTTCACACCTATCTATGCTCCTCGTATTTTTCACACCTTTTCCTGCTGTCGTATTTTTCACAACTTTTCATGCTCCTCGTATTTTTCAGACCTTTTCATTCTCTTCATATTTTTCAAACCTTGTCCTGCTCCTCGTATTTGTCAGACCTTTTCGTGCTCCTCGTATTTTTCACACCTTTTCCTGTTCTTTGAATTTTTCACATCTTTCCATGCTTCTCGTATTTTTCACCTTTTCCTGCTCTCGTGATTTTCACACCTTTTCATGCCACTCGTATTTTTCACATCTTTTCACGCTCTTCGCATTTTTCACATCTTTTCATTCTCCTCGTATTTTTCACACCTTTTCCTACTCTTCGAATTTTTCACACCTTTTCATGCTCCTCGTAATTTTCACACCTTTTCCTGTTCTCGTATTTTTCACACCTTTTCATGCTCCGCATATTTTTCAGACCTTTTCATGCTCCGCATATTTTTCAGACCTTTTCATGCTCCTCGTATTTTTCAGATCTTTTCAAGCTCCTCGTATTTTTCACACCTTTTCCTACCACTCGGATTTTTCACACCTTTTCATGCTCCTCGTATTTTTCAGAGCTTTTCATGCTCCTCGAATTTTCACACCTTTTCACGCTCTTCATATTTTTCACACCTTTTCACGCTCTCCGTATTTTTGACACCTTTTCATGCTCCTCGTATATTTCACACCTTTTCATGCTCTTCCTATTTTTCACACCTTGTCATGCTCCTCGTATTTTTCAGAAATTTTCATGCTCCTCGTGTTTTTCATGCCTTTTCGTGCTCTTCATATTTTTCACACGTTGTCATGCTCCTCGTATTTTTCACACATTTTCATGCTCCTCGTATTTTTCAGACCTTTTCATGCTCTTCATATTTTCAAACCTGTCATGCTCCTCGTATTTTTCAAGGTTTTTCATGCTCCTCGTTTTTTTCACACCTTGTCATGCTCCTCGTGTTTTTCACCTTTTCATCCTCCTCGTATTTTTCACACCTTTTCCTGATCCTCGTATTTTTCACACATTTTCATGCTCCTCGTACTTTTCACACCTTTTCACACTCTTCGTATTTTTGACACATTTTCATGCTCCTCGTATTTTTCACACGATGTCATGCTCCTCGTATTTTTCAGACCTTTTCACACTCTTCATATTTTTCACACCTTTTCACGCACTTCATATATTTGGCACCTTTTCATGCTCCTCGTATTTTTCACACCTTTTCCTGGTCTTTGAATTTTTCACACCGTTCTATGCTCCTCGTATTTTTCACACCTTTTCCTGCTGTCGTATTTTTCACACCTTTTCATGCTCCTCGTATTTTTCAGACCTATTCCTGTTCTTCCTATTTTTCACACCATTTCATTCTCCTCGTATTTTTCACAACTTTTCATGGTCATCGTATTTTTCAGACCTTTTCATTCTCTTCATATTTTTCAAACCTTGTCCTGCTCCTCGTATTTTTCAGACCTTTTCATGCTCCTCGTATTTTTCACACCTTGTCATGCTCCTGGTATTTGTCAGACCTTTTCGTGCTCCTCGTATTTTTCACACCTTTTCCTGTTCTTTGAATTTTTCACATCTTTCCATGCTTCTCGTATTTTTCACCTTTTCCTGCTCTCGTGATTTTCACACCTTTTAATGCCACTCGTATTTTTCACATCTTTTCACGCTCTTCGCATTTTTCACACCTTTTCATTCTCCTCGTATTTTTCACACCTTTTCCTACTCTTCGAATTTTTCACACCTTTTCATGCTCCTCATTTTTTTCACACCTTTTCCTGTTCTTTGAATTTTTCACACCTTTCCATGCTCTTCGTATTTTTCACACCTTTTGCTGTTCTCGTATTTTTCACACCATTTCATGCTTCTCATTTTTTTCACACCTTTTCCTGTTCTTTGAGTTTTTCACACCTTTCCATGCTCTTCGTATTTTTCACACCTTTTCCTGTTCTCGTATTTTTCACACCTTTTCATGCTCCGCATATTTTTCAGACCTTTTCATGCTCCGCATATTTTTCAGACCTTTTCATGCTCCTCGTATTTTTCAGATCTTTTCAAGCTCCTCGTATTTTTCACACCTTTTCCTGCCACTCGGATTTTTCACACCTTTTCATGCTCCTCGTATTTTTCAGACCTTTTCATGCTCCTCGAATTCTCACACCTTTTCACGCTCTTCATATTTTTCACACCTTTTCACGCTCTCCGTATTTTTGACACCTTTTCATGCTCCTCGTATATTTCACACCTTTTCATGCTCTTCCTATTTTTCACACCTTGTCATGCTCCTCGTATTTTTCACACCATGTAATGATCCTTGTATTTTTCACACATTTTCTTGCTCTTCGTATTTTTCACACCTTTTCCTGCTCTTGGAATTTTTCACACCATTTCATCCCCCTCGTATTTTTCACACCCTGTCATGCTCCTCATATTTATCGCACTGTTTCATGCTCCTCGTATTTTACGGAACTTTTCATGCTCCTCGTGTTTTTCATACCTTTTCCTGCTCTTTGAATTTCTCACAACTTTTCATCCTCCTCCTATTTTTCACACCTTTTCATGCTCCTCGTATTTTTCACACCTTTTCATGCTCCTCATGTTTTTCAGACCTTTTCATGCTGGTGATATTTTTCACACCTTTTCCTGATATTCGAATTTTTCACACCTTTTCATGCTCTTCATATTTTTCACACCTTTTCATGCTCCTCATATTTTTCACACCTTTTCATGCTCCTCGTATTTTTCACACCTTGTCATGCTCCTCGTATTTTTCAGACCATTTCATGCACCTCGTATTTTTCACACCTTTTCATGCTCCTCGGATTTTTCAGGCCTTTTCATGCTCTTTGTATTTTTCACATATTGTCATGATCCTCATATTTTTCAGACCTTTTCAATACTCCTTGTATTTTTCACACCTTTTTTGCTCCTCGAATTTTTCACAGCTTTTCCTGCTCCTCGTATTTTTCACACCTTTTCCTGCTCCTAATATTTTTCATACCTTTTCTTGCTCCTATTTTTCAGACCTTTTCAAGCTCTTCATTTTTTTCACACGTTTTCACGCTCTTCGTAGTTTTGACACCTTTTCATGCTCCTCATATTTTTCACACCTCTTCCTGGTCTTTGAATTTTTTACACCTTTCCGTGCTCCTCGTATTTTTCACACCTTTTCCTGCTCCTTGGATTTTTCCCACGTTTTCATGCTCCTCGTATATTTCAGAACTTTTCCTGCTCCTCGAATTTTTCACACCTTTTCTAGCTCCTCATATTTTTCACACCTTTTCATGCTCCTCGAATTTTTCAAACCTTTTCACGCTCTTCATATTTTTCACACCTGTTCGCGCTCTTCGTATTTTTGAAACCTTTTCATGCTCCTTGTAATTTTCAGACCTTTTCATGCTCTTCGTATTTTTCACACGTTTTCACGCTCTTTGTATTTATCACACCTTTCATGCTCCTCGAATATTTCACACCGTTTCATGCTCCTCGTATATTTCAGACCTTTTCATCCTCCTCGTATTTTTCACACCTTTTCATGCTCTTCATATTTTTCACACCTTTTCATGTTCCTCATATTTTTCACACCTTGTCATGCTCGTCATATTTTTCAGACATTTTCATGCTCCTCCTACTTTTCACACCTTGTCATGCTCCTCGTATTTTTCTCAACTTGTCATGCTCCTCATATTTTTCACACCTTGTCATGATCCTCATATTTTTCACACCTTTTCTTGCTCCTCGGGTTTTTCACACGTTTTAATGCTCCTCGTATTTTCCAGACCTTTACATGCTCCTCGAAATTTTCACAGCTTGTCATGCTCCTCTTCTTTTTCCCACCTTTTCATGCTCTTCATATTTTTCACACCTTTTCATGCTCCTCGTATTTTTCACACCTTGTCATGCTCCTCGTATTTTTCAAAGCTTTTCATGCTCTTCATATTTTTCACACCTTTTCCTGCTCTTCGTATTTTTCACACCTTGTCATGCTCCTCGTATATTTCACACCTTTTCATGCTCCTCATATTTTTCACACCTTACCTGCTCTTCGAAATTTTCACACCATTTCATGCTCCTCCTATTTTTCACACCTTGTCATGCTCCTCGTATTTTTCAAAGCTTTTCATGCTCTTCATATTTTTCACACCTTTTCCTGCTCTTCGTATTTTTCACATCTTTTCATGCTCCTCGTATTTTCCAGACATTTTCATGCTCCTCGAATATTTCAAACCTTTTCACGCTCTTCATATTTTTCACACCTTTTCACTCTCTTCGTATTTTTGACAACTTTTCATGCTCATCGTATTTTTCAGACTTTTTCATGCTCCTCGTATTTTTCAGACCTTTTCACGTTCCTCGTATTTTTGACAATTTTTCATGCTCCTCGTACATTTCACACCTTGTCATGCTCCTCGTATTTTTCACACCTTTTCATGCTCCTCTTGTTTTTCAGACCTTCTCATGCTCCTCGAATTTTTCACACACTGTCATGCTCCTCGTATTTTTCACACCTGTCATGCTCCTTGTATTTTTCAGAACTTTTCATGCTCCTCGTATTTTTCACACCTTTTCCTGCTACTCGAATTTTCCACACGTTTTCATGCTCCTCGTATTTTTAACACCTTTTCATGCTCCTCATATTTTTCACACCTTTTCATGCTCCTCGTAATTTTCACACCTTGTCATGCTCCTCGTATTTTTCACACCTTTTCACGCTCTTCATATTTTTTACACCTTTTCATGCTCCTCATATTTTTCAGACCTTTTCATGCTCTTCGTATTTTTCACACCTTTTCATGCTCCTCGTGTTTTTCACACCTGTCATACTCCTCGTAATTTTCAGACCTTTTCATGCTCCTCGTATATTTCTCACCTTTTCTTGCTCCTCGAATTTCTCACACCTTTTATTGCTCCTCGTATTTTTCAGACCTTTTCATGCTCCTTGTATTTTTCACACCTTATCCTGCTCCTCGAATCTTCACACCTTTTAAGGCTCTCATGTTTTTCAGATCTTCTCATGCTCCTCAAATTTGTCCGACATTTCCATGCTCCTTGTATTTTTCAAACCTTTTTATGCTCCTCTCATTTTTCAGACACTTTCATGCTCCTCATATTTTTCACACCTTGTCATGCTCCTCGAATTTTTCAGACTTTTTCATGCTCCTCGTAGTGTTCACATCTTGTCATGCTGCACGTGTTTTTCACACCTTGTCATGCTTCTCGTATTTTTCACACCTTTTCCTGCTCTTCGAAATTTTAATACCTTTCATGCTCCTCGTATTTTTCAGACCTATTCATTTTCTTCCTATTTTTCACACCTTTTCATGCTCCTCGTATTTTTCACACATTTTTATGCTCCTCGTATTTTTCAGACCTTTTCATACTCCTCGTATTTTTCAGTCCTTTTCACACTCTTCATATTTTTCACAACTTTTCACGCTCTTCGTATTTTTCACACCATTTCATGCTCCTCGTATTTTGCAGACCTTTACAAGCTCCTCGTATTTTTCACACCTTTCCATGTTCCTCATATTTTTCACACTTGTCATGCTCCTTGTATTTTTCGGACTTTTTCATGCTCCACGAATTTTTCACATCTAGTCATGCTCCTCGAATTTTTCACACCTTGTCAGGCTCTTCGTATTTTTCACACCTTGTCATGTTTTTGGGTATTCTCTAGAGTGCCATCAAGGAAATCAAGGCTCCTTTCACGTTTGATGTGGAACACGGAATTGCTCTGCACGCAATGCAGGGGAATTGGGCCTCAGCTCGCGGCGAAGGGGAAGTCTCATCGTTTTTCTCGAGTTGCGGCCGGAACCTGCGGTATATTCTCGAGTTACGATGGGGAGGGCCCCTCCAGACACGTGCTTGTTCAGCGACGTGAGGACTCCGGCGTAGGTGTGATGGACACCTCGGGATTCTCCTTGAGGTTTCGCATGGCAATTGGGACGCGTCTCCACGTGAGGCGGGAGACTCAGTGTCCCTTTCCACGTGCCACAGGGATCCTGGGACTCCTATCCATTTTCAAGAGGAGTCAGGCATCGTCTCCTTTGGAAGCATTGATCTCAGTGGACCTCTCGAGTTTTCGAAGAATGTGAGGCCTCCGGTCGCGATGAGGCAGAGAACTAGGTCTTTCTCTGTGGTCTCCACAGGGGATTCAGACATCCCTTCGTCTTGGGAGATACAAGACGAGCCTGCATTCAATTCACTACAGGGATATCCGGCCTTACTTCGAGTCAGAGCATCTCGTGTCCATTCCACTTGAGGCCACAAACTCAGGGTCCCTCTCACATACCTGTAGCTGTGAGAAGCCTCCTCTTGAGTTGCTTGTGGAAACTTGGTATTCCTCTTGAGTCGAAGCCAGGGACTAAGCTCTCATCTCGAGTTGATTTGGGGTCCACGGAGCCCTTTCGTGTTGCTACAGTCACCTCTGGATCCCTCTAGACTTGAGACAGTGATCTTGGGTTTTCTCTGGAGTGCCATCAAGGAAATCAAGGCTCCTTTCACGTTTGATGTGGAACACGGTATTGCTCTGCACACAGTGCAGGGGAATCGGGACTCATCTCGCGGCGAGGGGGAAGTCTCATGGTTTTTCTCGAGTTGCGGCCAGAACCTGGGGTATATTCTCGAGTTACGACGGGTGGTTCACTTCCAGACACGTGTTTGGTCCGCGACGTCAGAACCCATGCCTAGGTTCGATGGACACCTCGGTATTCTCCCCGAGGCTTGGCATGGCAATTGGGACGCGTCTCCACTTGAGGCGGGAGACCCAGGGTCCCTTTCCACGTGCCACAGGGATCCTGGGACTCCTATCCATTTTCAAGAGGAGTCAGGAATCGTCTCTTTTGGAAGCATTGATCTCCGCGGGCCTCTCGAGTTTTCAAAGGATGTGAGGCCTCCGGTCGCGATGAGGCGGAGAACTAGGTCTTTCTCTGTGGTCTCCACAGGGGATTCAGACATCCCTTAGTCTTGGGAGATGCAAGACGAGCCTGCATCCAATTCACTGCAGGGATATCCGGCCTTACTTCGCGTCAGAGCATCTCGGTGTCCATTCCACTTGAGGCCACAAACTCAAGGTCCCTCTCACATACATGTAGCTGAGAGAAGCCTCCCCTTGAGGTGCTTGTGTAAAGTTGGTTTTCCTCTTGAGTTGAAGCCAGGGACTAAGCTCTCATCTCGAGTTGATTTGGGCTCCACGGAGCCCTTTCGTGTTGATACAGTGACCTCAGGATCCCTCTAGACTTGAGACAGTGATCTTGGGTTTTCTCTGGAGTGCCATCAAGGAAATCAAGGCTCCTTTCACGTTTGATGTGGAACACGGAATTGCTCTGCACGCAGTGCAGGGGAATCGGGCCTCATCTCACGGCGAGGGGGAAGTCTCATGGTTTTTCTCTTGTTGTGGCCGGAACCTGGGGTATATTCTCGAGTTACGACGGGGTGTGCCCTTCCAGACACGTGTTTGTTCAGCGAAGTCAGAACCAATGCCTAGGTTCGATGGACACCTCAGTATTCTCCCCGAGGCTTGGCATGGCAATTGGGACGCGTCTCCACGTGAGGCGGGAGACCCAGGGTCCCTTTCCACGTGCCACAGGGATCCTGGGACTCCTATCCATTTTCAAGAGGAGTCAGGCATCGTCTCCTTTGGAAGCATTAATCTCCGCGGACCTCTCGAATTTTCAAAGGATGTGAGGCCTTTGGTCGCGATGAGGTGGAGAACTAGTTATTTCTCTGTGGTCTCCACAGGGGATTCAGACATCCCTTCGTCTTGGGAGATGCAAGATGAGCCTGCATTCAATTCACTGCAGGGATATCCGGCCTTACTTCGAGTAAGAGCATCTCGGTGTCCATTCCACTTGAGGCCACAAAATCAGGGTCGCTCTCACATACATGTAGCTGAGAGAAGCCTCCTCTTTAGGTGCTTGTGGAAAGTTGGTATTCCCCTTGATTCGAAGCCAGGGACTAAGGTCTCATCTCGAGTTGATTTGGGCTCCACGGAGCCCTTTCGTGTTGATCCAGTGACCTCAGGATCCCTCTAGACTTGAGACAGTGATCTTGGGTTTTGTCTAGAGTGCCATCAAGGAAATCAAGGCTCCTTTCACGTTTGATGTGGAACACGGAATTGCTCTGCACGCAATGCAGGGGAATTGGGCCTCAGCTCGCGGCGAAGGGGAAGTCTCATGGTTTTTCTCGAGTTGCGGCCGGAACCTGCGGTATATTCTCGAGTTACGATGGGGAGGGCCCCTCCAGACACGTGCTTGTTCAGCGACGTGAGGACTCCGGCGTAGGTGTGATGGACACCTCGGGATTCTCCTTGAGGTTTCGCATGGCAATTGGGACGCGTCTCCACGTGAGGCGGGAGACTCAGTGTCCCTTTCCACGTGCCACAGGGATCCTGGGACTCCTATCCATTTTCAAGAGGAGTCAGGCATCGTCTCCTTTGGAAGCATTGATCTCAGTGGACCTCTCGAGTTTTCAAAGAATGTGAGGCCTCCGGTCGCGATGAGGCAGAGAACTAGGTCTTTCTCTGTGGTCTCCACAGGGGATTCAGACATCCCTTCGTCTTGGGAGATACAAGACGAGCCTGCATTCAATTCACTACAGGAATATCCGGCCTTACTTCGAGTCAGAGCATCTCGTGTCCATTCCACTTGAGGCCACAAACTCAGGGTCCCTCTCACATACCTGTAGCTGTGAGAAGCCTCCTCTTGAGTTGCTTGTGGAAACTTGGTATTCCTCTTGAGTCGAAGCCAGGGACTAAGCTCTCATCTCGAGTTGATTTGGGGTCCACGGAGCCCTTTCGTGTTGCTACAGTGACCTCTGGATCCCTCTAGACTTGAGACAGTGACTTTGGGTTTTCTCTGGAGTGCCATCAAGGAAATCAAGGTTCCTTTCCTGTTTGATGTGGAACACGGAATTGCTCTGCACGCAGTGCAGGGGAATCGGGCCTCATCTCTCGGCGAGGGAGAAGTCTCATGGTTTTTCTCGAGTTGCGGCTGGAACCTGGGGTATATTCTCGAGTTACGACGGGGAGGGCCCTTGCAGACACGTGTTTGTTCAGCGACGTCAGGATTCCTGCCTATTTGCGAGGGACACCTCGGGATTTTCCTCGAGTCTTGGCATGGCAATTGGGACGTGTCTCCATGTGAGGCTGGAGACCCAGGGTCCCTTTCCACGTGCCACAGGGATCCTGGGACTCCTATCCATTTTCAAGAGGAGTCACGCATCGTCTCCTTTGGAAGCATTGATCTCCGTAGACCTCTCGAGTTTTCAAAGGATATGAGGCCTCTGGTCGCGAAGAAGTGGAGAACTAGGTCTTTCTCTGTGGTCTCCACAGGGGATTCAGACATCCCTTCATCTTGGGAGATGCAAGACGAGCCTGCATTCAATTCACTGCAGGGATATCCGGCCTTACTTCGAGTCAGAGCATCTCGGTGTCCATTCCACTTGAGGCCACAAACTCAGGGTCCTCTCACATACCTGTAGTTGGGAGAAGCCTCCTCTTGAGGTGCTTGTGGAAAGCTGGTATTCCTCTTGAGTCGAAGCCAGGGACTAAGCTCTCATCTCGAGTTGATTTGGGGTCCACGGAGAAATTTCGTGTTGGTCCATTGACCTCAGGATCCCTCTAGACTTGAGACGGTCATCTTGGGTTTTCTCTGGAGTGCCATCAAGGAAATCAAGGCTCCTTTCACGTTTAATGTGGAACACGGAATTACTCTGCACGCAGTGCAGGGGAATCGGGCCTCATCTCGCGGCGAGGGGGAAGTCTCATGGTTTTCCTCGAGTTACGGCCGGAACCTGGTGTATATTCTCGAGTTACGACGGGGAGGGCCCTTCCAGACACGGGTTTTTTCAGCGACGTCAGGACTCCTGCCTAGGTGTGAGGGACACCTCGGGATTCTCTTCGAGTCTTGGCATGGCAATTGGGAACCGTCTCCAGGTGAGGCGGGAGACCCAGGGTCCCTTTCCACGTGCCACAGGGATCCTGGGACTCCTATCCATTTTCAAGAGGAGTCAGGCATCGTCTCCTTTGGAAGCATTGACCTCCGCAGACTTCTCGAGTTTTCAACGGATGTTCTGCCTCGGGTCTCGATGAGGCGGAGGACTAGGTCTTTCTCTGTGGTCTCCACAGCGGATTCAGACATCCCTTCGTCTTGGGAGATGCAAGACGAGCCTGCATTCAATTCATTGCAGGGATATCCGGCCTTACTTCGAGTCAGAGCATCTCTGTGTCCATTCCACTTGAGGCCACAAACTCAGGGTCCCTCTCACATACCTGTAGCTGAGAGAAGCCTCCTCTTGAGGTGCTTGTGAAAAGTTGGTATTCCTGTTGAGTCGAAGCCAGGGACTAAACTTTCATCTCGAGTTGATTTGGGGTCCACGGAGCCCTTTTAGTTGCTACAGTGACCTCAGGATCCCTCTAGACTTGAGACAGTGATCTTGGGGTTTCTCTGGAGTGCCATCAAGGAAATCAAGGCTCCTTTCACGTTTGATGTGGAACACCGAATTGTTCTACACGCAGTGCAGGGGAATCGGGCCTCATCTCGCGGAGAGGGGGAAGTCTCATGGTTTTTCTCGAGTTGCGGCCGGAACCTGGTGTATATTCTCGAGTTACGACCGGGAGGGCCCTTCCAGACACGTGTTTGTTCAGCGACGTCAGGACTCCTGCCTAGGTGCGAGGGACACTTCGGGATTCTCCTCGAGTCTTGGCATGGCAATTCAGACGCGACTCCACGTGAGGCGGGACAACCAGTGTCCCTTTCCACGTGCCACAGGGATCCTGGGACCCCTATCCATTTTCAAGAGGAGTCAGGCATCGTCTCCTTTGGAAGCATTGATCTCCGTGGACCTCTCGAGTTTTCAAATGATGTGAGGCCTCCGGTCGCCATGAGGCGGAGAACTAGGTCTTTCTCTGTGGTCTCCACAGGGGATTCAGACATCCCTTCGTCGTGGGAGATGCAAGACGAGCCTGCATTCAATTCACTGCAGGGATATCCGGCCTTACTTCGAGTCAGAGCATCTCGGTGTCCATTCCACTTGAGGCCAGAAACTCAGGGTCCCTCTCACATACCTGTAGCTGAGAGAAGCCTCCTCTTAAGGTGCTTTTGGAAAGTTGATATTCCTCTTGAGTCAAAGCCAGGGACGAAGTTCTCATCTCGAGTTGATTTGGGGACCTCGGAGCCCTTTCGTGTTGCTACAGTGACCTCAGGATCCCTCTAGACTTGAGACAGTGATCTTGGGTTTTCTCTGGAGTGCCATCAAGGTAATAAAGGCTCCTTTCACGTTTGATGTGGAACACGGAATTGCTCTGCACGCAGTGCAGGGGAATCGGGCCTCATCTCGCGGCGAGGGGGAAGTCTCATGGTTTTTCTCGAGTTGCGGATGGAACCTGGGGTATATTCTCGAGTTATGACGGGGAGGGCCCTTCGAGACACGTGTTTGTTCAGCGACGTCAGGACTCCTGTCTAGGTGCGAAGAACACCTCGGGATTTTCTTCGAGTCTTTGCATGGCAATTGGGACGTGTCTCCATGTGAGGCGGGAGACCCAGTTTCCCTTTCCACGTGCCACAGGGATCCTGGGACTCCTATCCATTTTCAAGAGGAGTCAGGCATCGTCTCCTTTGGAAGCATTGATCTCCGCGGACCTCTAGAGTTTTCAAAGAATGTGAGGCCTCCGTTAGCGATGAGGCGGACAACTAGGTCTTTCTCTGTGGTCTCCACAGGGGATTCAGACATCCCTTCGTCTTGGGAGATGCAAGACGAGCCTGCATTCAATTCACTACAGGGATATCCGGCCTTAATTCGAGTCAGAGCATCTCGGTGTCCATTCCACTTGAGGCCACAAACTCAGGGGCCCTCTCACATACCTGTAGCTGAGAGAAGCCTCCTCTTGGGGTGCTTGTGGAAAGTTGGTATTCCTCTTGAGTCGAAGCCAGGGACGAAGCTCTCATCTCGAGTTGATTTGGGGTCCACGGAGCCCTTTCGTGTTGCTCCAGTGACCTCAGGATCCCTCTAGACTTGAGACAGTGATCTTGGGTTTTCTCTGGAGTGCCATCAAGGAAATCAAGGTTCCTTTCATGTTTCATGTGGAACACGGAATTGTTCTGCACGCAGTGCAGGGGAATCGGGCCTCATCTCGCGGAGAGGGGGAAGTCTCATGGTTTTTCTCGAGTTGCGACCGGAACCTGGGGTATATTCTCGAGTTACGACGGGGAGGGCCCTTCCAGACACGTGTTTGTTCAGCGAAGTCAAGACTCCTGCCTAGGTGCGAGGGACACCTCGGGATTCTCCTCGAGTCTTGGCATGGCAAGTGGGACGCGTCTCCACGTGAGGCGGGAGACCCAGTGTCCCTTTCCACGTGCCACAGGGATCCTGGGAGTCCTATCCATTTTCAAGAGGAGTCAGGCATCGTCTCCTTTGGAAGCATTGATCTCCGCGGACCTCTCGAGTTTTCAAAGGATGTGAGGCCTCCGGTCGCAATGAGGAGGAGAACTAGGTCTTTCTCTGTGGTCTCCACAGGAGATTCAGACATCCCTTCGTCTTGGGAGATGCAAGAAGAGCCTGCATTCAATTCACTGCAGGGATATCTGGCCTTACTTCGAGTCAGAGCATCTCGGTGTCCATTCCACTTGAGGCCACAAACTCAGGGTCCCTCTCACATACCTGTAGCTGAGAGAAGCCTCCTCTTGAGGTGCTTGTGGAAAGTTGGTATTCCCCTTGAGTCGAAGCCAGGGACAAAACTCTCATCTCGAGTTGATTTGGGTTCCACTGAGCCCTTTCTTGTTGCTAGAGTGACCTCAGGATCCCTCTAGTCTTGAGACAGTGATCTTGGGTTTTGTCTGTAGTGCCATCAAGGAAATCAAGGCACCTTCCACGTTTGATGTGGAACACGGAATTGCTCTGCACGCAGTGCAGAGGAATCGGGCCTCATGTTGCGGCAAGGGGGAAGTCTCCTGGTTTTTCTCGAGTTGCGGCCGGAACCTGGGGTATATTCTCGAGTTACAACGGGGAGGGCCCTTCCAGACACATGTTTGTTCAGAGACGTCAGGACTCCTGTCTAGGTGCGAGGGACACCTCGGGATTCTCCACGAGTCTTGGCTTTGCAATTGGGACGCGTCTCCACGTGAAGCGGGAGACCCAGCGTCCCTTTCCACGTGCCACAGGGATCCTGGGACTCCTATCTATTTTCAAGAGGAGTCAGGCATCGTCTCCTTTGGAAGCATTGATCTCCGTGGACCTCTCGAATTTTCAAAGGATGTGAGGCCTCCGGTCGCGTTGAGGCGGAGGACTAGGTCTTTCTCTGTGGTCTCCACAGGGGATTCAGACATCCCTTCATCTTGGGAGATGCAAGACGAGGCTGCATTCAATTCACTGCAGGGATATCCAGCCTTACTTCGAATCAGAGCATCTCGGTGTCCATTCCAATTGAGGCCACAAACTCAGGGTCCCTCTCACATACCTGTAGCTGAGAGAAGCCTCCTCTTGAGGAGCTTGTGGAAAGTTGGTATTCCTCTTGAGTCGAATCCAGGGACTAAGCTCTCATCTCGAGTTGATTTGTGGTCCACGGAGCCTTTTCGTGTTGCTCCAGTGACTCAGGATCCCTCTAGACTTGAGACAGTGATCTTGTGTTTTCTCTGGAGTGCCATCAAGGAAATCAAGGCTCCTTTCAAGTTTGATGTGGAACACGGAATTGCTCTGCACGCAGTGCAGGGGAATCGGGCCTCATCTCACGGTGAAGGGGAAATCTCATGGTTTTTCTCGAGTTGCGGCCGGAACCTGGGGTATATTCTCGAGTTACGACGGGGAGGGCCCTTCCAGACACGTGTTTGTTCAGCGACGTCAGGACTCTTGCCTAGGTGCGAGGGACACCACGGGATTCTCCTCGAGTCTTGGCATGGCAATTGGGACGCGTCTCCACGAGAGGCGGGAGACCCAGGGTCCCTTTCCACGTGCCACAGGGACCCTGGGACTCCTATCCATTTTCAAGAGGAGTCAGGCATCGTCTCCTTTGGCAGCATTGATCTCCACAGACCTCTCGAGTTTAAAAAGGATGTGAGGTCTCCGCTCGCGATGAGGCGGAGGACTAGGACTTTCTCTGTGGTCTCCACATTAGATTCAGACATCCCTTCGTCTTGGGAGATGCAAGAAGAGCCTGCATTCAATTCACTGCAGGGATATCTGGCCTTACTTCGAGTCAGAGCATCTCGGTGTCCATTCCACTTGAGGCCACAAACTCAGGGTCCCTCTCACATACCTGTAGCTGAGAGAAGCCTCCTCTTGAGGTGCTTGTGGAAAGTTGGTATTCCCCTTGAGTCGAAGCCAGGGACAAAACTCTCATCTCGAGTTGATTTGGGTTCCACTGAGCCCTTTCTTGTTGCTAGAGTGACCTCAGGATCCCTCTAGTCTTGAGACAGTGATCTTGGGTTTTGTCTGTAGTGCCATCAAGGAAATCAAGGTTCCTTTCACGTTTGATGTGGAACACGGAATTGCTTTGCACGCAGTGCAGGGGAATCGGGCCTCATCTCGCGGAGAGGGGGAAGTCTCATGGTTTTTCTCGAGTTGCGGCCAGAACCTGCGGTATATTCTCGAGTTACGACGCGGAGGGCCCGTCCAGACACGTGTCTGTTCAGCGACATCAGAACTCCTGCCTAGGTTCGATGGACACTTCGGTATTATCCCCGAGTCTTGGCATGGCAATTGGGACGCGTCTCCACGTGACGCAGGAGATCCAGGGTCCCTTTCCACGTGCCACAGGGATCCTGGGCCTCCTATCCATTTTCAAGAGGCGTCAGGCATCGTCTCCTTTGGAAGCATTGATCTCCGCAGACCTCTCGAATTTTCAAAGTATGTGAGGCCTCCGGTTGCGATGAGGCGGAGAACTAGGTCTTTCTCTGTGGTCTCCACAGGGGATTCAGACATCCCTTCGTCTTGGGAGATGCAAGACGAGCCTGCATTCAATTCACTGCAGGGATATCCGGCCTTACTTCGAGTCAGAGCATCTCGGTGTCCATTCCACTTGAGACCACAAACTCAGGGTCCCTCTCACGTACCTGTAGCTGAGAGAAGCCTCCTCGTGAGGTCCTTGTGGAAAGTTGGTATTCCTCTTGAGTCGAATCCAGGAACTAAGCTCTCATCTCGAGTTGATTTTTGGTCCACGGAGCCTTTTCGTGTTGCTCCAGTGACCTCAGGATCCCTCTAGACTTGAGACAGTAATCTTGGGTTTTCTCTGGAGTGCCATCAAGGAAATCAAGGCTCCTTTCACGTTTAATGTGGAACACGGAATTGCTCTGCACGCAGTGCAGGGGAATCGGGCCTCATCTCGCGGCGAGGGGGCAGTCTCATGTTTTTTCTCGCGTTGCGACCGGAACCTGGGGTATATTCTCGAGTTACGACGGGGAGGGCCCTTCCAGACACGTGTTTGTTCAGCAACGTCAGGACTCCTGCCTAGATGCGAGGGACATCTCGGGATTCTCCTCGAGTATTGGCATGGCAATTGGGACGCGTCTCCACGTGTGGCCTGAGACCCAGTGTCGTTTTTGACGGGCCACAGGGATCCTGGGACTCCTATCTATTTTCAAGAGGAGTCAGGCATCGTCTCCTTTGGAAGCATTGATCTCCGCGGACCTCTCGAATTTTCAAAGGATGTGAGGCCTCGTGTCGCGTTGAGGCGGAGGACTAGGTCTTTCTCTGTGGTCTACACAGGGGATTCAGTCATCCCTTCGTCTTGGGAGATGCAAGACGAGCCTGCATTCAATTCACTGTAGGGATATCCAGCCTTACTTCGAGTCAGAGCATCTCGGTGTCCATTCCACTTGAGGCCACAAACTCAGGGTCCCTCTCACATACATGTAACTGAGAGAAGCCTCCCATTGAGGTGCTTGTGGAAAGTTGGTATTCCTCTTGAGTCGAAGCCATGGATTAAGCTCTCATCTCGAGTTGATTTGGGGTCCACGGAGCCCTTTCGTGTTGCTCCAGTGACCTCAGGATCCCTCTAGACTTGAGACAGTGATATTGGGTTTTCTCTGGAGTGCCATCAAGGAAATCAAGGCTCCTTTCACGTTTGATGTGGAACACGGAATTGCTCTGCATGCAGTGCAGATGAATCAGGCCTCATCTCGCGGCGAGGGGGAAGTCTCAGGGTTTTTCTCGAGTTGCGGCCGGATCCTGGGGTATATTCTCGATTTACGACGGGGAGGGCCCTTCCAGACACGTGTTTGTTCAGCGACGTCAGGACTCCTGCCTAGGTGCGAGGGACACCTCGGGATTCTCCTCGAGTCTTGGCATGGCAATTGGGACGCGTCTCCACGTGAGGCGGGAGCCCCAGGGTCCCTTTCCACGTGCCACAGGGATCCTGGGACTCCTATCCATTTTCAAGAGGAGTCAGGCATCGTCTCCTTTGGAAGCATTGATCTCCGCGGACCTCTCGAGTTTTCCAAGGATGTGAGGCCTCGTGTCGCGTTGAGGCGGAGGACTAGGTCTTTCTCTGTGGTCTCCACAGGGGATTCAGACATCCCTTCGTCTTGGGAGACGCAAGACGAGCCTGCATTCAATTCACTGCAGGGATATCCGGCCTTACTTCGAGTCAGAGCATCTCGGTGTCCATTCCACTTGAGGCAACAAACTCAGGGGCCCTCTCACATACCTGTAGCTGAGAGAAGCCTCCTCTTGAGGTGCTTGTCGAAAGTTGGTATTCCTCTTGAGTCGAAGCCAGGGACTAAGCTCTCATCTCGAGTTGATTTGGGGTCCATGGAGCCCTTTCGTGTTGCTCCAGTGACCTCAGGATCCCTCTAGACTTGAGACAGTGATCTTGGGTTTTCTCTGGAGTGCCATCAAGGAAATCAAGGCTCCTTTCACGTTTGATGTGGAACACGGAATTGCTCTGCACGCAGTGCAGGGGAATCGGGCCTCATCTCGGGGCGAGGGGGAAGTCTCATGGTTTTATTCCAGTTGCGGCCGGAACCTGGGGTATATTCTCGAGTTACGACGGGGAGGGCCCTTCCAGACACGTGTTTGTTCAGCGACGTCAGGACTCCTGCCTAGGTGCGAGGGACACCTCGGGATTCTCCTCGAGTCTTGGCATGGCAATTGGGACGCGTCTCCAAGTGACGCGGGAGACCCAGGGTCCCTTTCCACGTGCCACAGGGATCCTGGGACTCCTATCCATTTTCAAGACGAGTCAGGCATCATCTCCTTTGGAAGCATTGATCTCCGCGGACCTCTCGAGTTTTCAAAGGATGTGAGGCGTCCGGTCGCGATGAGGCGGAGGACTAGGTCTTTCTCTGTGGTCTCCACAGGGGATTCAGACATCCCTTCGTCTTGGGAGATGCAAGACGAGATTGCATTCACTTCACTGCAGGGATATCCGGCCTTACTTCGAGTCAGAGCATCTCGGTGTCCATTCCACTTGAGGCCACAAACTCAGGGTACCTCTCACATCCATGTAGCTGGGAGAAGCCTCCTCTTGAGGTGCTTGTGGAAACTTGGTATTCCTCTTGAGTAGAAGCCAGGGACTAAGCTCTCATCTCGAGTTGATTTGGGGTCCACGGAGCCCTTTCGTGTTGCTCCAGTGACCTCAGGATTCTTCTAGACTTGAGACAGTGATCTTATGTTTTCTCTGGAGTGCCATCAAGGAAATCAAGGCTCCTTTTACGTTTGATGTGGAACATGGAATTGCTCTGCACGCAGTGCAGGGGAATCGGGCCTCATCTTGCGGCGAGGGGGAAGTCTCATTGTTTTTCTAGAGTTGCGGCCGGAACCTGGGGTATATTTTCGAGTTACGACGGGGAGGGCCCTTCCAGACACGTGTTTGTTCAGCGACGTCAGGACTCCTGCCTAGCTGCCAGGGACACCTCGGGATTCTCCTCGAGTATTGGCATGGCAATTGGGACGCGTCTCCACGTGAGGCGGGAGACCCAGAGTCCCCTTCCACGTGGACAGGGATCCTGGGACTCCTATCCATTTTCAAGAGGAGTCAGGCATCGTCTCCTTTGGAAGCATTGATCTCTGCAGACCTCTCGAGTTTTCAAAGGATGTGAGGTCTCCGGTCGCGATGAGGCGGAGGACTAGGTCTTTCTCTGTGGTCTCCACAGGGGATTCAGACATCCCTTTGTCTTGGGAGATGCAAGACGAGCCTGCATTCAATTCACTGCAGGGATATCCGGCCTTACTTCGAGTCAGAGCATCTCGGTGTCCATTCCACTTGAGGCCACAAACTCAGGGGTCCTCTCACATACCTGTAGCTGAGAGAAGCCTCCTCTTGAGGTGCTTGTGGAAAGTTGGTATTCCTCTTGAGTCGAAGCCAGGGACTAAGCTCTCATCTCGAGTTGATTTGGGGTCCACGGAGACCTTTCTTGTTGCTCCAGTGACCTCAGGATCCCTCTAGACTTGAGACAGTGATCTTGGGTTTTCTCTGGAGTGCCATCAAGGAAATCAAGGCTCCTTTCACGTTTGATGTGGAACACGGAATTGCTCTGCACGCAGTGCAGGGGAATCGGGCCTCATCTCACGGCGAGGGGGAAGTCTCATGGTTTTTCTCTTGTTGTGGCCGGAACCTGGGGTATATTCTCGAGTTACGACGGGGTGTGCCCTTCCAGACACGTGTTTGTTCAGCGAAGTCAGAACCAATGCCTAGGTTCGATGGACACCTCAGTATTCTCCCCGAGGCTTGGCATGGCAATTGGGACGCGTCTCCACGTGAGGCGGGAGACCCAGGGTCCCTTTCCACGTGCCACAGGGATCCTGGGACTCCTATCCATTTTCAAGAGGAGTCAGGCATCGTCTCCTTTGGAAGCATTAATCTCCGCGGACCTCTCGAATTTTCAAAGGATGTGAGGCCTTTGGTCGCGATGAGGTGGAGAACTAGTTATTTCTCTGTGGTCTCCACAGGGGATTCAGACATCCCTTCGTCTTGGGAGATGCAAGATGAGCCTGCATTCAATTCACTGCAGGGATATCCGGCCTTACTTCGAGTAAGAGCATCTCGGTGTCCATTCCACTTGAGGCCACAAAATCAGGGTCGCTCTCACATACATGTAGCTGAGAGAAGCCTCCTCTTTAGGTGCTTGTGGAAAGTTGGTATTCCCCTTGATTCGAAGCCAGGGACTAAGGTCTCATCTCGAGTTGATTTGGGCTCCACGGAGCCCTTTCGTGTTGATCCAGTGACCTCAGGATCCCTCTAGACTTGAGACAGTGATCTTGGGTTTTGTCTAGAGTGCCATCAAGGAAATCAAGGCTCCTTTCACGTTTGATGTGGAACACGGAATTGCTCTGCACGCAATGCAGGGGAATTGGGCCTCAGCTCGCGGCGAAGGGGAAGTCTCATGGTTTTTCTCGAGTTGCGGCCGGAACCTGCGGTATATTCTCGAGTTACGATGGGGAGGGCCCCTCCAGACACGTGCTTGTTCAGCGACGTGAGGACTCCGGCGTAGGTGTGATGGACACCTCGGGATTCTCCTTGAGGTTTCGCATGGCAATTGGGACGCGTCTCCACGTGAGGCGGGAGACTCAGTGTCCCTTTCCACGTGCCACAGGGATCCTGGGACTCCTATCCATTTTCAAGAGGAGTCAGGCATCGTCTCCTTTGGAAGCATTGATCTCAGTGGACCTCTCGAGTTTTCAAAGAATGTGAGGCCTCCGGTCGCGATGAGGCAGAGAACTAGGTCTTTCTCTGTGGTCTCCACAGGGGATTCAGACATCCCTTCGTCTTGGGAGATACAAGACGAGCCTGCATTCAATTCACTACAGGAATATCCGGCCTTACTTCGAGTCAGAGCATCTCGTGTCCATTCCACTTGAGGCCACAAACTCAGGGTCCCTCTCACATACCTGTAGCTGTGAGAAGCCTCCTCTTGAGTTGCTTGTGGAAACTTGGTATTCCTCTTGAGTCGAAGCCAGGGACTAAGCTCTCATCTCGAGTTGATTTGGGGTCCACGGAGCCCTTTCGTGTTGCTACAGTGACCTCTGGATCCCTCTAGACTTGAGACAGTGACTTTGGGTTTTCTCTGGAGTGCCATCAAGGAAATCAAGGTTCCTTTCCTGTTTGATGTGGAACACGGAATTGCTCTGCACGCAGTGCAGGGGAATCGGGCCTCATCTCTCGGCGAGGGAGAAGTCTCATGGTTTTTCTCGAGTTGCGGCTGGAACCTGGGGTATATTCTCGAGTTACGACGGGGAGGGCCCTTGCAGACACGTGTTTGTTCAGCGACGTCAGGATTCCTGCCTATTTGCGAGGGACACCTCGGGATTTTCCTCGAGTCTTGGCATGGCAATTGGGACGTGTCTCCATGTGAGGCTGGAGACCCAGGGTCCCTTTCCACGTGCCACAGGGATCCTGGGACTCCTATCCATTTTCAAGAGGAGTCACGCATCGTCTCCTTTGGAAGCATTGATCTCCGTAGACCTCTCGAGTTTTCAAAGGATATGAGGCCTCTGGTCGCGAAGAAGTGGAGAACTAGGTCTTTCTCTGTGGTCTCCACAGGGGATTCAGACATCCCTTCATCTTGGGAGATGCAAGACGAGCCTGCATTCAATTCACTGCAGGGATATCCGGCCTTACTTCGAGTCAGAGCATCTCGGTGTCCATTCCACTTGAGGCCACAAACTCAGGGTCCTCTCACATACCTGTAGTTGGGAGAAGCCTCCTCTTGAGGTGCTTGTGGAAAGCTGGTATTCCTCTTGAGTCGAAGCCAGGGACTAAGCTCTCATCTCGAGTTGATTTGGGGTCCACGGAGAAATTTCGTGTTGGTCCATTGACCTCAGGATCCCTCTAGACTTGAGACGGTCATCTTGGGTTTTCTCTGGAGTGCCATCAAGGAAATCAAGGCTCCTTTCACGTTTAATGTGGAACACGGAATTACTCTGCACGCAGTGCAGGGGAATCGGGCCTCATCTCGCGGCGAGGGGGAAGTCTCATGGTTTTCCTCGAGTTACGGCCGGAACCTGGTGTATATTCTCGAGTTACGACGGGGAGGGCCCTTCCAGACACGGGTTTTTTCAGCGACGTCAGGACTCCTGCCTAGGTGTGAGGGACACCTCGGGATTCTCTTCGAGTCTTGGCATGGCAATTGGGAACCGTCTCCAGGTGAGGCGGGAGACCCAGGGTCCCTTTCCACGTGCCACAGGGATCCTGGGACTCCTATCCATTTTCAAGAGGAGTCAGGCATCGTCTCCTTTGGAAGCATTGACCTCCGCAGACTTCTCGAGTTTTCAACGGATGTTCTGCCTCGGGTCTCGATGAGGCGGAGGACTAGGTCTTTCTCTGTGGTCTCCACAGCGGATTCAGACATCCCTTCGTCTTGGGAGATGCAAGACGAGCCTGCATTCAATTCATTGCAGGGATATCCGGCCTTACTTCGAGTCAGAGCATCTCTGTGTCCATTCCACTTGAGGCCACAAACTCAGGGTCCCTCTCACATACCTGTAGCTGAGAGAAGCCTCCTCTTGAGGTGCTTGTGAAAAGTTGGTATTCCTGTTGAGTCGAAGCCAGGGACTAAGCTTTCATCTCGAGTTGATTTGGGGTCCACGGAGCCCTTTTAGTTGCTACAGTGACCTCAGGATCCCTCTAGACTTGAGACAGTGATCTTGGGGTTTCTCTGGAGTGCCATCAAGGAAATCAAGGCTCCTTTCACGTTTGATGTGGAACACCGAATTGTTCTACACGCAGTGCAGGGGAATCGGGCCTCATCTCGCGGAGAGGGGGAAGTCTCATGGTTTTTCTCGAGTTGCGGCCGGAACCTGGTGTATATTCTCGAGTTACGACCGGGAGGGCCCTTCCAGACACGTGTTTGTTCAGCGACGTCAGGACTCCTGCCTAGGTGCGAGGGACACTTCGGGATTCTCCTCGAGTCTTGGCATGGCAATTCAGACGCGACTCCACGTGAGGCGGGACAACCAGTGTCCCTTTCCACGTGCCACAGGGATCCTGGGACCCCTATCCATTTTCAAGAGGAGTCAGGCATCGTCTCCTTTGGAAGCATTGATCTCCGTGGACCTCTCGAGTTTTCAAATGATGTGAGGCCTCCGGTCGCCATGAGGCGGAGAACTAGGTCTTTCTCTGTGGTCTCCACAGGGGATTCAGACATCCCTTCGTCGTGGGAGATGCAAGACGAGCCTGCATTCAATTCACTGCAGGGATATCCGGCCTTACTTCGAGTCAGAGCATCTCGGTGTCCATTCCACTTGAGGCCAGAAACTCAGGGTCCCTCTCACATACCTGTAGCTGAGAGAAGCCTCCTCTTAAGGTGCTTTTGGAAAGTTGATATTCCTCTTGAGTCAAAGCCAGGGACGAAGTTCTCATCTCGAGTTGATTTGGGGACCTCGGAGCCCTTTCGTGTTGCTACAGTGACCTCAGGATCCCTCTAGACTTGAGACAGTGATCTTGGGTTTTCTCTGGAGTGCCATCAAGGTAATAAAGGCTCCTTTCACGTTTGATGTGGAACACGGAATTGCTCTGCACGCAGTGCAGGGGAATCGGGCCTCATCTCGCGGCGAGGGGGAAGTCTCATGGTTTTTCTCGAGTTGCGGATGGAACCTGGGGTATATTCTCGAGTTATGACGGGGAGGGCCCTTCGAGACACGTGTTTGTTCAGCGACGTCAGGACTCCTGTCTAGGTGCGAAGAACACCTCGGGATTTTCTTCGAGTCTTTGCATGGCAATTGGGACGTGTCTCCATGTGAGGCGGGAGACCCAGTTTCCCTTTCCACGTGCCACAGGGATCCTGGGACTCCTATCCATTTTCAAGAGGAGTCAGGCATCGTCTCCTTTGGAAGCATTGATCTCCGCGGACCTCTAGAGTTTTCAAAGAATGTGAGGCCTCCGTTAGCGATGAGGCGGACAACTAGGTCTTTCTCTGTGGTCTCCACAGGGGATTCAGACATCCCTTCGTCTTGGGAGATGCAAGACGAGCCTGCATTCAATTCACTACAGGGATATCCGGCCTTAATTCGAGTCAGAGCATCTCGGTGTCCATTCCACTTGAGGCCACAAACTCAGGGGCCCTCTCACATACCTGTAGCTGAGAGAAGCCTCCTCTTGGGGTGCTTGTGGAAAGTTGGTATTCCTCTTGAGTCGAAGCCAGGGACGAAGCTCTCATCTCGAGTTGATTTGGGGTCCACGGAGCCCTTTCGTGTTGCTCCAGTGACCTCAGGATCCCTCTAGACTTGAGACAGTGATCTTGGGTTTTCTCTGGAGTGCCATCAAGGAAATCAAGGTTCCTTTCATGTTTCATGTGGAACACGGAATTGTTCTGCACGCAGTGCAGGGGAATCGGGCCTCATCTCGCGGAGAGGGGGAAGTCTCATGGTTTTTCTCGAGTTGCGACCGGAACCTGGGGTATATTCTCGAGTTACGACGGGGAGGGCCCTTCCAGACACGTGTTTGTTCAGCGAAGTCAAGACTCCTGCCTAGGTGCGAGGGACACCTCGGGATTCTCCTCGAGTCTTGGCATGGCAAGTGGGACGCGTCTCCACGTGAGGCGGGAGACCCAGTGTCCCTTTCCACGTGCCACAGGGATCCTGGGAGTCCTATCCATTTTCAAGAGGAGTCAGGCATCGTCTCCTTTGGAAGCATTGATCTCCGCGGACCTCTCGAGTTTTCAAAGGATGTGAGGCCTCCGGTCGCAATGAGGAGGAGAACTAGGTCTTTCTCTGTGGTCTCCACAGGAGATTCAGACATCCCTTCGTCTTGGGAGATGCAAGAAGAGCCTGCATTCAATTCACTGCAGGGATATCTGGCCTTACTTCGAGTCAGAGCATCTCGGTGTCCATTCCACTTGAGGCCACAAACTCAGGGTCCCTCTCACATACCTGTAGCTGAGAGAAGCCTCCTCTTGAGGTGCTTGTGGAAAGTTGGTATTCCCCTTGAGTCGAAGCCAGGGACAAAACTCTCATCTCGAGTTGATTTGGGTTCCACTGAGCCCTTTCTTGTTGCTAGAGTGACCTCAGGATCCCTCTAGTCTTGAGACAGTGATCTTGGGTTTTGTCTGTAGTGCCATCAAGGAAATCAAGGCACCTTCCACGTTTGATGTGGAACACGGAATTGCTCTGCACGCAGTGCAGAGGAATCGGGCCTCATGTTGCGGCAAGGGGGAAGTCTCCTGGTTTTTCTCGAGTTGCGGCCGGAACCTGGGGTATATTCTCGAGTTACAACGGGGAGGGCCCTTCCAGACACATGTTTGTTCAGAGACGTCAGGACTCCTGTCTAGGTGCGAGGGACACCTCGGGATTCTCCACGAGTCTTGGCTTTGCAATTGGGACGCGTCTCCACGTGAAGCGGGAGACCCAGCGTCCCTTTCCACGTGCCACAGGGATCCTGGGACTCCTATCTATTTTCAAGAGGAGTCAGGCATCGTCTCCTTTGGAAGCATTGATCTCCGTGGACCTCTCGAATTTTCAAAGGATGTGAGGCCTCCGGTCGCGTTGAGGCGGAGGACTAGGTCTTTCTCTGTGGTCTCCACAGGGGATTCAGACATCCCTTCATCTTGGGAGATGCAAGACGAGGCTGCATTCAATTCACTGCAGGGATATCCAGCCTTACTTCGAATCAGAGCATCTCGGTGTCCATTCCAATTGAGGCCACAAACTCAGGGTCCCTCTCACATACCTGTAGCTGAGAGAAGCCTCCTCTTGAGGAGCTTGTGGAAAGTTGGTATTCCTCTTGAGTCGAATCCAGGGACTAAGCTCTCATCTCGAGTTGATTTGTGGTCCACGGAGCCTTTTCGTGTTGCTCCAGTGACTCAGGATCCCTCTAGACTTGAGACAGTGATCTTGTGTTTTCTCTGGAGTGCCATCAAGGAAATCAAGGCTCCTTTCAAGTTTGATGTGGAACACGGAATTGCTCTGCACGCAGTGCAGGGGAATCGGGCCTCATCTCACGGTGAAGGGGAAATCTCATGGTTTTTCTCGAGTTGCGGCCGGAACCTGGGGTATATTCTCGAGTTACGACGGGGAGGGCCCTTCCAGACACGTGTTTGTTCAGCGACGTCAGGACTCTTGCCTAGGTGCGAGGGACACCACGGGATTCTCCTCGAGTCTTGGCATGGCAATTGGGACGCGTCTCCACGAGAGGCGGGAGACCCAGGGTCCCTTTCCACGTGCCACAGGGACCCTGGGACTCCTATCCATTTTCAAGAGGAGTCAGGCATCGTCTCCTTTGGCAGCATTGATCTCCACAGACCTCTCGAGTTTAAAAAGGATGTGAGGTCTCCGCTCGCGATGAGGCGGAGGACTAGGACTTTCTCTGTGGTCTCCACATTAGATTCAGACATCCCTTCGTCTTGGGAGATGCAAGAAGAGCCTGCATTCAATTCACTGCAGGGATATCTGGCCTTACTTCGAGTCAGAGCATCTCGGTGTCCATTCCACTTGAGGCCACAAACTCAGGGTCCCTCTCACATACCTGTAGCTGAGAGAAGCCTCCTCTTGAGGTGCTTGTGGAAAGTTGGTATTCCCCTTGAGTCGAAGCCAGGGACAAAACTCTCATCTCGAGTTGATTTGGGTTCCACTGAGCCCTTTCTTGTTGCTAGAGTGACCTCAGGATCCCTCTAGTCTTGAGACAGTGATCTTGGGTTTTGTCTGTAGTGCCATCAAGGAAATCAAGGTTCCTTTCACGTTTGATGTGGAACACGGAATTGCTTTGCACGCAGTGCAGGGGAATCGGGCCTCATCTCGCGGAGAGGGGGAAGTCTCATGGTTTTTCTCGAGTTGCGGCCAGAACCTGCGGTATATTCTCGAGTTACGACGCGGAGGGCCCGTCCAGACACGTGTCTGTTCAGCGACATCAGAACTCCTGCCTAGGTTCGATGGACACTTCGGTATTATCCCCGAGTCTTGGCATGGCAATTGGGACGCGTCTCCACGTGACGCAGGAGATCCAGGGTCCCTTTCCACGTGCCACAGGGATCCTGGGCCTCCTATCCATTTTCAAGAGGCGTCAGGCATCGTCTCCTTTGGAAGCATTGATCTCCGCAGACCTCTCGAATTTTCAAAGTATGTGAGGCCTCCGGTTGCGATGAGGCGGAGAACTAGGTCTTTCTCTGTGGTCTCCACAGGGGATTCAGACATCCCTTCGTCTTGGGAGATGCAAGACGAGCCTGCATTCAATTCACTGCAGGGATATCCGGCCTTACTTCGAGTCAGAGCATCTCGGTGTCCATTCCACTTGAGACCACAAACTCAGGGTCCCTCTCACGTACCTGTAGCTGAGAGAAGCCTCCTCGTGAGGTCCTTGTGGAAAGTTGGTATTCCTCTTGAGTCGAATCCAGGAACTAAGCTCTCATCTCGAGTTGATTTTTGGTCCACGGAGCCTTTTCGTGTTGCTCCAGTGACCTCAGGATCCCTCTAGACTTGAGACAGTAATCTTGGGTTTTCTCTGGAGTGCCATCAAGGAAATCAAGGCTCCTTTCACGTTTAATGTGGAACACGGAATTGCTCTGCACGCAGTGCAGGGGAATCGGGCCTCATCTCGCGGCGAGGGGGCAGTCTCATGTTTTTTCTCGCGTTGCGACCGGAACCTGGGGTATATTCTCGAGTTACGACGGGGAGGGCCCTTCCAGACACGTGTTTGTTCAGCAACGTCAGGACTCCTGCCTAGATGCGAGGGACATCTCGGGATTCTCCTCGAGTATTGGCATGGCAATTGGGACGCGTCTCCACGTGTGGCCTGAGACCCAGTGTCGTTTTTGACGGGCCACAGGGATCCTGGGACTCCTATCTATTTTCAAGAGGAGTCAGGCATCGTCTCCTTTGGAAGCATTGATCTCCGCGGACCTCTCGAATTTTCAAAGGATGTGAGGCCTCGTGTCGCGTTGAGGCGGAGGACTAGGTCTTTCTCTGTGGTCTACACAGGGGATTCAGTCATCCCTTCGTCTTGGGAGATGCAAGACGAGCCTGCATTCAATTCACTGTAGGGATATCCAGCCTTACTTCGAGTCAGAGCATCTCGGTGTCCATTCCACTTGAGGCCACAAACTCAGGGTCCCTCTCACATACATGTAACTGAGAGAAGCCTCCCATTGAGGTGCTTGTGGAAAGTTGGTATTCCTCTTGAGTCGAAGCCATGGATTAAGCTCTCATCTCGAGTTGATTTGGGGTCCACGGAGCCCTTTCGTGTTGCTCCAGTGACCTCAGGATCCCTCTAGACTTGAGACAGTGATATTGGGTTTTCTCTGGAGTGCCATCAAGGAAATCAAGGCTCCTTTCACGTTTGATGTGGAACACGGAATTGCTCTGCATGCAGTGCAGATGAATCAGGCCTCATCTCGCGGCGAGGGGGAAGTCTCAGGGTTTTTCTCGAGTTGCGGCCGGATCCTGGGGTATATTCTCGATTTACGACGGGGAGGGCCCTTCCAGACACGTGTTTGTTCAGCGACGTCAGGACTCCTGCCTAGGTGCGAGGGACACCTCGGGATTCTCCTCGAGTCTTGGCATGGCAATTGGGACGCGTCTCCACGTGAGGCGGGAGCCCCAGGGTCCCTTTCCACGTGCCACAGGGATCCTGGGACTCCTATCCATTTTCAAGAGGAGTCAGGCATCGTCTCCTTTGGAAGCATTGATCTCCGCGGACCTCTCGAGTTTTCCAAGGATGTGAGGCCTCGTGTCGCGTTGAGGCGGAGGACTAGGTCTTTCTCTGTGGTCTCCACAGGGGATTCAGACATCCCTTCGTCTTGGGAGACGCAAGACGAGCCTGCATTCAATTCACTGCAGGGATATCCGGCCTTACTTCGAGTCAGAGCATCTCGGTGTCCATTCCACTTGAGGCAACAAACTCAGGGGCCCTCTCACATACCTGTAGCTGAGAGAAGCCTCCTCTTGAGGTGCTTGTCGAAAGTTGGTATTCCTCTTGAGTCGAAGCCAGGGACTAAGCTCTCATCTCGAGTTGATTTGGGGTCCATGGAGCCCTTTCGTGTTGCTCCAGTGACCTCAGGATCCCTCTAGACTTGAGACAGTGATCTTGGGTTTTCTCTGGAGTGCCATCAAGGAAATCAAGGCTCCTTTCACGTTTGATGTGGAACACGGAATTGCTCTGCACGCAGTGCAGGGGAATCGGGCCTCATCTCGGGGCGAGGGGGAAGTCTCATGGTTTTATTCCAGTTGCGGCCGGAACCTGGGGTATATTCTCGAGTTACGACGGGGAGGGCCCTTCCAGACACGTGTTTGTTCAGCGACGTCAGGACTCCTGCCTAGGTGCGAGGGACACCTCGGGATTCTCCTCGAGTCTTGGCATGGCAATTGGGACGCGTCTCCAAGTGACGCGGGAGACCCAGGGTCCCTTTCCACGTGCCACAGGGATCCTGGGACTCCTATCCATTTTCAAGACGAGTCAGGCATCATCTCCTTTGGAAGCATTGATCTCCGCGGACCTCTCGAGTTTTCAAAGGATGTGAGGCGTCCGGTCGCGATGAGGCGGAGGACTAGGTCTTTCTCTGTGGTCTCCACAGGGGATTCAGACATCCCTTCGTCTTGGGAGATGCAAGACGAGATTGCATTCACTTCACTGCAGGGATATCCGGCCTTACTTCGAGTCAGAGCATCTCGGTGTCCATTCCACTTGAGGCCACAAACTCAGGGTACCTCTCACATCCATGTAGCTGGGAGAAGCCTCCTCTTGAGGTGCTTGTGGAAACTTGGTATTCCTCTTGAGTAGAAGCCAGGGACTAAGCTCTCATCTCGAGTTGATTTGGGGTCCACGGAGCCCTTTCGTGTTGCTCCAGTGACCTCAGGATTCTTCTAGACTTGAGACAGTGATTTTATGTTTTCTCTGGAGTGCCATCAAGGAAATCAAGGCTCCTTTTACGTTTGATGTGGAACATGGAATTGCTCTGCACGCAGTGCAGGGGAATCGGGCCTCATCTTGCGGCGAGGGGGAAGTCTCATTGTTTTTCTAGAGTTGCGGCCGGAACCTGGGGTATATTTTCGAGTTACGACGGGGAGGGCCCTTCCAGACACGTGTTTGTTCAGCGACGTCAGGACTCCTGCCTAGCTGCCAGGGACACCTCGGGATTCTCCTCAAGTCTTGGCATGGCAATTGGGAGGCGACTCCACGTGAGGCGGGAGACCCAGAGTCCCTTTCCACGTGCCACAGGGATCCTGGGACTCCTATCCATTTTCAAGAGGAGTCAGGCATCGTCTCCTTTGGAAGCATTGATCTCCGCATACCTCTCGAAATTTCAAAGGATATGAGGCCTCAGCTCGCGAAGAGGCAGAGGACTAGGTCTTTCTCTGTCGTCTCCACATCGGATTCAGACATCCCTTCATCTTGGGAGATGCAAGACGAGCCTGCATTCAATTCACTGCAGGGATATCCAGCCATACTTCGAGTCAGAGCATCTCGGTGTCCATTCCACTTGAGGCCACAAACTCAGGGGCCCTCTCACATACCTGTAGCTGAGAGAAGCCTCCTCTTGAGGTGCTTGTGGAAACTTGGTATTCCTCTTGAGTCGAAGCCAGGGACTAAGCTCTCATCTCGAGTTGATTTGGGGTCGACGGAGCCCTTTTGTGTTGCTCCAGTGACCTCAGGATCCCTCTAGACTTGAGACAGTGATCTTGGGTTTTCTCTGGAGTGCCATCAAGGAAATCAAGGTTCCTTTCACGTTTGATGTGGAACACGGAATTGCTCTGCACGCAGTGCGGGGGAATCGGGCCTCATCTCGCGGCGAGGGGGAAGTCTCATGGTTTTTCTCGAGTTGCGGCCGGAACCTGGGGTATATTCTCGAGTTACGACGGGGAGGGCCCTTCCAGACACGTGTTTGTTCAGCGACGTCAGGACTCCTGCCTAGGAGCGAGGGACACCTCGGGATTCTCCTCAAGTCTTGGCATGGCAATTGGGAGGCGACTCCACGTGAGGCGGGAGACCCAGGGTCCCTTTCCACGTGCCACAGGGATCCTGGGACTCCTATCCATTTTCAAGAGGAGTCAGGCATCATCTCCTTTGGAAGCATTGATCTCCGCGGACCTCTCGAGTTTTCAAAGGATGTGAGGCCTCAGCTCGCGATGAGGCGGAGAATTAGGTCTTTCTCTGTGGTCTCCACAGGGGATTCAGACATCCCTTCGTCTTGGGAGATCCAAGACGAGCCTGCATTCAATTCACTGCAGGGATATCCGGCTTTACTTCGAGTCAGAGCATCTCCATGTCCATTCCACTTGAGGCCACAAAATCAGGGGTCCTCTCACATACCTGTAGCTGAGAGAAGCCTCCTCTTGAGGTGCTTGTGGAAAGTTGGTATTCCTCTTGAGTCGAAGCCAGGGACTAAGCTCTCATCTCGAGTTGATTTGGGGTCGACGGAGCCCTTTTGTGTTGCTCCAGTGACCTCAGGATCCATCTAGACTTGAGAAAGTGATCTTGGGTTTTCTCTGGAGTGCCATCAAGGAAATCAAGGCTCCTTTCACGTTTGATGTGGAACACGGAATTGCTCTGCACGCAGTGCAGGGGAATCGGGCCTCATCTCGGTGCGAGGGGGAAGTCTCATGGTTTTTCTCGAGTTGCGGCCCGAACCTGGGGTATATTCTCGAGTTACGACGAGGAGGGCCCTTCCAGACACGTGTTTGTTCAGCGACGTCAGGACTCCTGCCTAGGTGCGAGGGACACCTCGGGATTCTCCTGGAGTCTTGGCATGGCAATTTGGACGCGTCTCCACGTGAGGCGGGAGACCCAGGGTCCCTTTCCACGTGCCACAGGGATCCTGGGACTCCTATCCATTTTCAAGAGGAGTCAGGCATCGTCTCCTTTGGACGCATTGATCTCCGCAGACCTCTCGAATTTTCAAAGGATTTGAGGCCTCCGGTCGCGATGAGGCGGAGGACTAGGACTTCCTCTGTTGTCTCCACAGCGGATTCAGACATCCCTTCTTCTTGGGAGATGCAAGACGAGCCTGCATTCAATTCACTGCAGGGATATCCGGCCTTACTTCGAGTCAGAGCATCTCGGTGTCCATTCCACTTGAGGCCACAAACTCAGGGTCCCTCTCACATACCTGTAGCTGAGAGAAGCCTCCTCTTGAGGTGCTTGTGGAAAGTTGGTATTCCTCTTGAGTCGAAGCCAGGGACTAAGCTCTCATCTCGAGTTGATTTGGGGTCCACGGAGCCCTTTCGTGTTGCTACAGTGACCTCAGGATCCCTCTAGACTTGAGACAGTGATCTTGGGTTTTCTCTGGAGTGCCATCAAGGAAATCAAGGCTCCTTTCACGTTTGATGTGGAACACGGAATTGCTCCGCCTGCAGTGCAGGGGAATCGGGCCTCATCTCGCTTCGAGGGGGAAGTCTCATGGTTTTTCCCGAGTTGCGGCCAGAACCTGGGGTATATTGTCGAGTTACGACGGGGAGGCCCCTTAAAGACACGTGTTTGTTCAGCGACGTCAGGACTCCTGCCTAGGTGCGAGGGACACCTCGGGATTCTCCTCGAGTCTTGGCATGGCAAATGGGATGCGTCTCCACGTGAGGCGGGAGACCCAGGGTCCCTTTCCACGTGCCACAGGGATCCTGGGACTACTATCCATTTTCAAGAGGAGTCAGGCATCGTCTCCTTTGGAAGCATTGATCTCCGCATACCTCTCGAATTTTCAAAGGATTTGAGGCCTCAGCTCGCGATGAGGCAGGGACTAGGTCTTTCTCTGTCGTCTCCACAGCGGATTCAGACATCCCTTCGTCTTGGGAGATGCAAGACGAGCCTGTATTCAATTCACTGCAGGGATATCCGGCCTTACTTCGAGTCAGAGCATCTCGGTGTCCATTCCACTTGAGGCCACAAACTCAGGGGCCCTCTCACATACATGTAACTGTGAGAAGCCTCCTCTTGAAGTGCTTGTGGAAAGTTGGTATTCCTCTTGAGTCGAAGCCAGGGACTAAGCTCTCATCTCGAGTTGATTTGGGGTCCACGGAGCCCTTTCGTGTTGCTCCAGTGACCTCAGGATCCCTCTAGACTTGAGACAGTGATCTTGGGTTTTCTCTGGAGTGCCATCAAGGAAATCAAGGCTCCTTTCACGTTTGATGTGGAACACGGAATTGCTCCTCATGCAGTGCAGGGGAATCGGGCCTCATCTCGGGGCGAGGGGGAAGTCTCATGGTTTTTCCCGAGTTGCGGCCCGAACCTGGGGTATATTCTCGAGTTACGACGAGGAGGGCCCTTCCAGACACGTGTTTGTTCAGCGACGTCAGGACTCCTGCCTAGGTGCGAGGGACACCTCGGGACTCTCCTGGAGTCTTGGCATGGCAATTTGGACGCGTCTCCACGTGAGGTGGGAGACCCAGGGTCCCTTTCCACGTGCCACAGGGATCCTGGGACTCCTATCCATTTTCAAGAGGAGTCAGGCATCGTCTCCTTTGGAAGCATTGATCTCCACATACCTCTCGAATTTTCAAAGGATGTGCTGCCTCGGGTCTCGATGAGGCAGAGGACTAGGTCTTTCTCTGTCGTCTCCACAGCGGATTCACACATCCCTTCGTCTTGGGAGATGCAAGACGAGCCTGCATTCAATTCAGGGCAGGGATATCCGGCCTTAATTCGAGTCCGAGCATCTCGGTGTCCATTCCACTTGAGGCCACAAACTCAGGGGCCCTCTCACATACCTGTAGCTTAGAGAAGCCTCCTCTTGAGGTGCTTGTGGAAACTTGGTATTCCTCTTGAGTCGAAGCCAGGGACTAAGCTCTCATCTCGAGTTGATTTGGGGTCCACGGAGCCCTTTCGTGTTGCTCCAGTGACCTCAGGATCCCTCTAGACTTGAGACAGTGATCTTGGGTTTTCTCTGGAGTGCCATCAAGGAAATCAAGGTTCCTTTCACGTTTGATGTGGAACACGGAATTGCTCTGCACGCAGTGCAGGGGAATCGGGCCTCATCTCGCGGCGAGGGGAAAGTCTCGTGGTTTTATTCCAGTTGCGGCCGGAACCTGGGGTATATTCTCGAGTTACGACGGGGAGGGCCCTTCCAGACACGTGTTTGTTCAGCGACGTCAGGACTCCTGCCTAGCTGCCAGGGACACCTCGGGATTCTCCTCGAGTATTGGCATGGCAATTGGGACGCGTCTCCACGTGAGGCGGGAGACCCAGAGTCCCCTTCCACGTGGACAGGGATCCTGGGACTCCTATCCATTTTCAAGAGGAGTCAGGCATCGTCTCCTTTGGAAGCATTGATCTCTGCGGACCTCTCGAGTTTTCAAAGGATGTGAGGCCTCCGGTCGCGATGAGGCGGAGGACTAGGTCTTTCTCTGTGGTCTCCACAGGGGATTCAGACATCCCTTTGTCTTGGGAGATGCAAGACGAGCCTGCATTCAATTCACTGCAGGGATATCCGGCCTTACTTCTAGTCAGAGCATCTCGGTGTCCATTCCACTTGAGGCCACAAACTCAGGGGTCCTCTCACATACCTGTAGCTGAGAGAAGCCTCCTCTTGAGGTGCTTGTGGAAAGTTGGTATTCCTCTTGAGTCGAAGCCAGGGACTAAGCTCTCATCTCGAGTTGATTTGGGGTCCACGGAGACCTTTCGTGTTGCTCCAGTGACCTCAGGATCCCTCTAGACTTGAGACAGTGATCTTGGGTTTTCTCTGGAGTGCCATCAAGGAAATCAAGGCTCCTTTCACGTTTGATGTGGAACACGGAATTGCTCTGCACGCAGTGCAGGGGAATCGGGCCTCATCTCGGGGCGAGGGGGAAGTCTCATGGTTTTTCTCGAGTTGCGGCCCGAACCTGGGCTATATTCTCGAGTTACGACGAGGAGGGCCCTTCCAGACACGTGTTTGTTCAGCGACGTCAGGACTCCTGCCTAGGTGCGAGGGACACCTCGGGACTCTCCTGGAGTCTTGGCATGGCAATTTGGACGCGTCTCCACGTGAGGTGGGAGACCCAGGGTCCCTTTCCACGTGCCACAGGGATCCTGGGACTCCTATCCATTTTCAAGAGGAGTCAGGCATCGTCTCCTTTGGAAGCATTGATCTCCACATACCTCTCGAATTTTCAAAGGATGTGAGGCCTCAGCTCGCGATGAGGCAGAGGACTAGGTCTTTCTCTGTCGTCTCCACAGCGGATTCACACATCCCTTCGTCTTGGGAGATGCAAGACGAGCCTGCATTCAATTCACTGCAGGGATATCCGGCCTTAATTCGAGTCCGAGCATCTCGGTGTCCATTCCACTTGAGGCCACAAACTCAGGGGCCCTCTCACATACCTGTAGCTGAGAGAAGCCTCCTCTTGAGGTGCTTGTGGAAACTTGGTATTCCTCTTGAGTCGAAGCCAGGGACTAAGCTCTCATCTCGAGTTGATTTGGGGTCCACGGAGACCTTTCGTGTTGCTCCAGTGACCTCAGGATCCCTCTAGACTTGAGACAGTGATCTTGGGTTTTCTCTGGAGTGCCATCAAGGAAATCAAGGTTCCTTTCACGTTTGATGTGGAACACGGAATTGCTCTGCACGCAGTGCAGGGGAATCGGGCCTCATCTGGCGGCGAGTGGAAAGTCTCGTGGTTTTATTCCAGTTGCGGCCGGAACCTGGGGTATATTCTCGAGTTACGATGGGGAGGGCCCTTCCAGGCACGTGTTTGTTCAGCGACGTCAGGACTCCTGCCTAGGTGCGAGGGACACCTCGGGATTCTCCTCGAGTCTTGGCATGGCAATGGGGACGCGTCTCCACGTGAGGCGGGAGCCCCAGGGTCCCTTTCCACGTGCCACAGGGATCCTGGGACTCCTATCCATTTTCAAGAGGAGTCAGGCATCGTCTCCTTTGGAAGCATTGATCTCCGCGCACCTCTTGAATTTTCAAAGGATGTGAGGCCTCCAGTCGCGATGAGGCAGAAAATTAGGTCTTTCTCTGTGGTCTCCACAGGGGATTCAGACATCCCTTCGTCTTGGGAGATGCAAGACGAGCCTGCATTCAATTCACTGCAGGGATATCCGGCCTTACTTCGAGTCAGAGCATCTCGGTGTCCATTCCACTTGAAGCCACAAACTCAGGGTCCCTCTCACATACCTGTAGCTGAGAGAAGCCTCCTCTTGAGGTGCTTGTGGAAAGTTGGTATTCCTCTTGAGTCGAAGCCAGGGACTAAGCTCACATTACGAGTTGATTTGGGTGCCACGGAGCCCTTTCGTGTTGCTCCAGTGACCTCAGGAACCCTCTAGACTTGAGACAGTGATCTTGGGTTTTCTCTGGAGTGCCATCAAGGAAATCAAGGCTCCTTTCACGTTTGATGTGGAACGCGGAATTGCTCCTCATGCAGTGCAGGGGAATCGGGCCTCATCTCGCGGCGAGGGGGAACTCTCATGGTTTTTTTCGAGTTGCGGCCAGAACCTGGGGTATATTCTCGAGTTACGACGGGGAGGGCCCTTCCAGACACGTGTTTGTTCAGCGACGTCAGGACTCCTGCCTAGGTGCGAGGGACACCTCGGGATTCTCCTCGAGTCTTGGCATGGCAATTGGGACGTGTCTCCACGTGAGGCGGGAGACCGAGGGTCCCTTTCCACGTGCCACAGGGATCCTGGGACTCCTATCCATTTTCAAGAGGAGTCAGGCATCGTCTCCTTTGGAAGCATTGATCTCCGCATACCTCTCGAATTTTCAAAGGATATGAGGCCTCAGCTAGCGATGAGGCAGAGGACTAGGTCTTTCTCTGTCGTCTCCACAGCGGATTCAGACATCCCTTCGTCTTGGGAGATGCAAGACGAGCCTGCATTCAATTCACTGCAGGGATATCCGGCCTTACTTCGAGATAGAGCATCTCGGTGTCCATTCCACTTGAGGCCACAAACTCAGGGGCCCTCTCACATACCTGTAGCTGAGAGAAGCCTCCTCTTGAGGTGCTTGTGGAAACTTGGTATTCCTCTTGAGTCGAAGCCAGGGACTAAGCTCTCATCTCGAGTTGATTTGGGGTCGACGGAGCCCTTTTGTGTTGCTCCAGTGACCTCAGGATCCATCTAGACTTGACACAGTGATCTTGGGTTTTCTCTGGAGTGCCATCAAGGAAATCAAGGCTCCTTTCACGTTTGATGTGGAACACGGAATTGCTCTGCACGCAGTGCAGGGGAATCGGGCCTCATCTCGCAGCGAGGGGGAAGTCTCATGGTTTTTCTCGAGTTGCGGCCGGAACCTGGGGTATATTCTCGAGTTACGATGGGGAGGGCCCTTCCAGACACGTGTTTGTTCAGCGACGTCAGGACTCCTGCCTATGTGCGGGGCAGACCTCGGGATTCTCCTCGAGACTTAGCATGGCAATTTGGACGCGTCTCCACGTGAGGCGGGAGACCCAGGGTCCCTTTCCACGTGCCACAGGGATCCTGGGACTCCTATCCATTTTCAAGAGGAGTCAGGCATCGTCTCCTTTGGAAGCATTGATCTCCGCAGACCTCTCGAATTTTCAAAGGATGTGAGGCCTCCGGTCGCGATGAGGCGGAGGACTAGGACTTTCTCTGTTGTCTCCACAGCGGATTCAGACATCCCTTCTTCTTGGGAGATGCAAGACGAGCCGGCATTCAATTCACTGCAGGGATATCCGGCCTTACTTCGAGTCAGAGCATCTCGGTGTCCATTCCACTTGAGGCCACAAACTCAGGGTCCCTCTCACATACCTGTAGCTGAGAGAAGCCTCCTCTTGAGGTGCTTGTGGAAAGTTGGTATTCCTCTTGAGTCGAAGCCAGGGACTAAGCTCTCATCTCGAGTTGATTTGGCGTTCACGGAGCCCTTTCGTGTTGCTCCAGTGACCTCAGGAACCCTCTAGACTTGAGACAGTGATCTTGGGTTTTCTCTGGAGTGCCAACAAGTAAATCAAGGCTCCGTTCACGTTTGATGTGGAACGCGGAATTGCTCCTCATGCAGTGCAGGGGAATCGGGCCTCATCTCGCGGCGAGGGGGAAGTCTCATGGTTTTTTTCCAGTTGCGGCCAGAACCTGGGGTATATTCTCGAGTTACGACGGGGAGGGCCCTTCCAGACACGTGTTTGTTCAGCGACGTCAGGACTCCTGCCTACGTGCGAGGGACACCTCGGGATTCTCCTCGAGTCTTGGCATGGCAATTGGGACGCATCTCCACATGAGGCGGGAGACACAGAGTCCCTTTCCACGTGCCACAGGGATCCTGGGACTCCTAACCATTTTCAAGAGGAGACAGGCATCGTCTCCTTTGGAAGCATTGATCTCCGCGGACCTCTCGAGTTTTCAAAGGATGTGAGGCCTCCGGTTGCGATGAGGCGGAGAACTAGGTCTTTCTCTGTGGTCTCCCCAGGGGATTCAGACATCCCTTCATCTTGGAAGATGCAAGACGAGCCTGCATTCAATACACTGCTGGGATTTCCGGCCTTACTTCGAGTCAGAGAATCTCGGTGTCCATTCCACTTGAGGCCACAAACTCAGGTTCCCTCTCACATACTTGTAGCTGAGAGAAGACTCCTCTTGAGGTGCTAGTGGAAAGTTGGTATTCCTCTTGAGTCGAAGCCAGGGACTAAGCTCTCATCTCGAGTTGATTTGGGGTCCACGGAGCCCTTTTGTGTTGCTACAGTGACTTTAGGATCCCTCTAGACTTGAGACAGTGATCTTGGGTTTTCTCTGGAGTTACAACAAGGAAATCAAGGCTCCTTTCAAGTTTGATGTGGAACACGGAATTGCTCTGCATGCAGTGCAGGGGAATCTGGCCTCATCTGGTGGCGAGGGGGAAGTCTCATGGTTTTTCTCGAGTTGCGGCCGAAACCTGGGGTATATTCTCGAGTTACGACGGGGAGGGCCCTTCCAGACACGTGTTTATTCAGCGACGTCAGGACTCCTACCTAGGTGCGAGGGACACCTCAGGATTCTCCTTGAATCTTGGCATGGCAATTGGGATGGGTCTCCACGTGAGGCGGGAGACCCAGTGTCCCTTTACACGTGCCACAGGGATCCTGGGACTCCTATCCATTTTCAAGAGGAGTCAGGCATAGTCTCCTTTGGAAGCATTGATCTCCGCGGACCTCTCGAGTTTTCAAAGGATGTGAGGCCTCCGGTCGCGATGAGGCGGAGAACTAGGTCTTTCTCTGTGGTCTCCACAGGGGATTCAGACATCCCTTCGTCTTGGGAGATGCAAGACGAGCCTGCACTCAATTCACTGCAGGGATATCCGGCCTTAATTCGAGTCAGAGCATCTCGGTGTCCATTCCACTTGAGGCCACAAACTCAGGGTCCCTCTCACATAACTGTAGCTGAGAGAAGCCTCCTCTTGAGGTGTTTGTGGAAAGTTGGTATTCCTCTTGAGTTGAAGCCAGGGACTAAGCTCTCATCTCGAGTTGATTTGGGGTCCTTGGAGCCCTTTCCTGTTGCTACAGTGTCCTCAGGATCCCTCTAGACTTGAGACAGTGATCTTGGGTTTTCTCTGGAGTGCCATCAAGGAAATCAAGGCTCCTTTCACGTTTGATGTGGATCACGGAATTGCTCTTCACTCAGTTTAGGGGAATCAAGCCTCATCTCACAGCGAGGGGAAGGTCTCATGGTTTTTCTCGAGTTGCGGCCGGAACCTGGGGTATAATCTCGAGTTACGACCGGGAGAGCCCTTCCAGACATGTGTTTGTTCAGCGACGTCAGGACTCCTGCATAGGTGCGAGGGACACCTCGGGATTCTCCTCGAGTCTTGGCATGGCAATTGGGACACGTCTCCACGTGAGGCGGGAGACCCAGGGTCCCTTTCCACGTGCGACAGGGATCCTGGGACTTCTATCCATTTTCAAGAGGAGTCAGGCATCGTCTCCTTTGGAAGCATTGATCTCCGCGGACCTCTCGAGTTTTCAAAGGATGTGAGGCCTCCGGTCGCGATGAGGGGGAGAACTAGGTCTTTCTCTGTGGTCTCCACAGGGGATTCAGACATCCCTTCGTCTTGGGAGATGCAAAACGAGCCTGCATTCAATTCACTGCAGGGATATATGGCCTTACTTCGAGTCAGAGCATCTCGGTGTCCATTCCACTTGAGGCCACAAACTCAGGGTCCCTCTCACATACCTGTAGGTGAGAGAAGCCTCCTCTTGAGGTGCTTGTGGAAAGTTTGTGTTCCTCTTGAGCTGAAGCCAGGGACTAAGCTCTCATCTCGAGTTGATTTGGTGTCCACGGAGCCCTTTTGTGTTGCTCCAGTGACCTCAGGATCCCTCTAGACTTGAGACAGTGATCTTGGGTTTTCTCTGGAGTGCCATTAAGGAAATCAAGGCTCCTTTCACGTTTGATGTGGAACACGGAATTGCTCTGCACGCAGAGCAGGGGAATCGGGCCTCATCTCGCGGCGAGGGGGAAGTCTCATGGTTTTTTTCGTGTTGCAGCCGGAACCTGGGGTATATTCTCGAGTTACGACGGGGTGTGCCCTTCCAGACACGTGTTAGTTTAGCGAAGTCAGAACCAATGCCTAGGTTCGATGGACACCTCGGTATTCTCCACGAGGCTTGGCATGGCAACTGGGACGCGTCTCCACGTGAGGCGGGAAACCCAGCGTCCCTTTCCACGTGCCATAGGGATCCTGGGAATCCTATCCATTTTCAAGAGGTGTCAGGCATCGTCTCCTTTGGAAGCATTGATCTCCGCGGACCTCTCGAATTTTCAAAGGATGTGAGGCCTTGGTCGCGATGAGGTGGAGAACTAGGTCTTTCTCTGTGGTCTCCACAGGGGATTCAGACATCCCTTCGTCTTGGGAGATGAAAGACGAGACTGATTTCAATTCACTTCAGGGATATCTGGCCTTACTTCGAGTCAGAGCATCTCGGTGTCCATTCCACTTGAGGCCACAAACTCAGGGTCCGTCTCACATACCTGTAACTGAGAGAAGCTTCCTCTTGAAATGCTTGTGGAAAGTTGGTATTCCACTTGAGTCGAAGCCAGGGACTAAGCTCTCATCTCGAGTTGATTTGGGGTCCACGGAGCCCTTTCGTGTTGCTACAGTGTCCTCAGGATCCCTCTAGACTGTAGACAGTGATCTTGGGTTTTCTCTGGAGTGCCATCAAGGAAATCAAGGCTCCTTTCACGTTTGATGGGGATCACGGAATTGCTCTGCATGCAGTGCAGGGGAATCGGGCCTCATCTCGCGGCGAGGGGGAAGTCTCATGGTTTTTCTCGAGTTGCAGCCGGAACCTGGGGTATATTCTCGAGTTACGACGTGTAGGGCCCTTCCAGACACGTGTTGGTTCAGCGACGTCAGGACTCCTGCCTATGTGCGAGGGACACTTCAGTATTCTACTCGAGTCTTGGCATGGCAATTGCGACGCGTTTCCACGTGAGTCGGGAGACCCAGGGTCCCTTTCCACGTGCCACAGGGATCCTGGGACTCCTATCCATTTTCAAGAGGAGTCAGGCATCGTCTCCTTTGGAAGCATTGATCTCCGTGGACCTCTCGAGTTTTCAAAGGATGTGAGGCCTCCGGTCGCGATGAGGCGGAGAACTAGGTCTTTCTCTGTGGTCTCCAGAGGGGATTCAGAGATCCCTTCGTCTTGGGAGATGAAAGACAAACCTGCTTTCAATTCACTGCAGGGATATGTGGCCTTACTTCGAGTCAGAGCATCTCGGTGTCCAATCCATTTGAGGCCACAAAATCAAGGTCCCTCTCACATACCTGTAGCTGAGAGAAGCCTCCTCTTCAGGTGCTTGTGGAAAGTTGGTATTCCTCTTGAGTCGAAGCCAGGGTCTAAGCTCTCATCTCGAGTTGATTTGGGGTCCACGGAGCCCTTTCCTGTTGCTCCAGTGACCTCAGGATCCCTCTAGACTTGAGACAGCTATCTTGGGTTTTCGCTCGAGTGCGATCAAGGAAATCAAGGCTCCTTTCACGTTTGATGTGGAACACGGAATTGCTCTGCACGCAGTGCAGGGGAATCGGGCCTCATCTCACGGCGAGGGGGAAGTCTCATGGTTTTTCTCGAGTTGCGGCCGGAACCTAAGGTATATTCTCGAGTTACGTCGGGGAGGGCCCTTCCAGACACGTGTTTGCTCAGCGATGTCAGGACTTCTGCCTAGGTGCGAGGGACACCTCGGGATTCTCGTCGAGTCTTTGCATGGCAATTGGGACGCATCTCCACGTGAGGCGGGAGACCCAGCATCCCTTTCCACGAGCCATAGGGATCCTGGGACTCCTATCCATTTTCACGAGGAGTCAGGCATCGTCTCCTTCGGAAGCATTGATCTCCGCGGACCTCTCGAGTTTTCAAAGGATGTGAGGCCTCCGGTTGCGATGAGGCGGAGAACTAGGTCTTTCTCTGTGGTCTCCACAGGGGATTCAGACATCCCTTCGTCTTGGGAGATACAAGACGAGCCTGCATTCAATTCACAGCAGGGATATCCGGCCTTACTTCCAGTCAGAGCATCTCGGTGTCCATTCCAATTGAGGCCACAATCTCAGGGTCCCTCTCACATACCTGTAGCTGAGAGAAGCCTCCTCTTGAGGTGCTTGTGGAAAGTTGGTATTCCTCTTGAGTCGAAGCCAGGGACTAAGCTCTCATCTCGAGTTGATTTGGGGTCCACGGAGCCCTTTCGTGTTGCTAAAGTGTCCTCAGGATCCCTCTAGACTTGAGACAGTTATCTTGGGTTTTCTCTGCAGTGCCATCAAGGAAATCAAGGCTCCTTTCACGTTTGATGTGGAACAAGGAATTGCTCTGCACGCAGTGCAGGGGAATTGGACCTCATCTCGCGGCGAGGGGGAAGTCTCATGGTTTTTCTCGAGTTGCGGCCGGAAACGGGGGTATATTCTCGAGTTACGACGGGGAGGGCCCTTCCAGACACGTGTTTGTTCAGAGACGTCAGGACTCATGCCTAGGTGCGAGGGACACATCGGGATTCTCCTCGAGTCTTCACATGGCAATTGGGACGCGTCTCCACGTGAGGCGGGAGACCCAGTGTCCCTTTCCACGTGCCACAGAGATCCTGGGACTCCTATCCATTTTCAGGAGGATTCAGGCATCGTCTCATTTGGAAGCATTGATCTCCGTAGACCTCTCGAGTTTTCAAAGGATGTGAGGCCTCCGGTCACGATGAGGCGGAGGACTAGTTCTTTCTCTGTGGTCTCCACAGGGGATTCAGACATCCCTTCGTCTTGGGAGATGCAAGACGAGCCTGCATTCAATTCACTGTAGGGATATCCGGCCTTACTTCGAGTCAGAGCATCTCGGTGTCCATTCCACTTGAGGCCACAAACTCAGGGTCCCTCTCACATACCTGTAGCTGAGAGAAGCCTCCTCTTGAGGTGCTTGTGGAAAGTTGGTATTCCTCTTGAGTCGAAGGCAGGGACTAAGCTCTCATCTCGAGTTGATTTGGGGTCCACGGAGCCTTTTGGTGTTGCTCCAGTGACCTCAGGATCCCTCTAGACTTGAGACAGTGATCCTGGGTTTTCTCTGGAGTGCCATCAAGGAAATAAAGGCTCCTTTCAAGTTTGATGTGAAACACGGAATTGCTCTGCACGCAGTGCAGGGGAATCGGGCTTCATCTCGCGGCGAGGGGGAAGTCTCATGGTTTTTCTCGAGTTGCGGCTGGAACCTAGGGTATATTCTCGAGTTACGACGGGGAGGGCCCTTCCAGACACGTGTTGGTGCAGCGACGTCAGGACTCCTGCCTAGGTGCGAGGGACACCTCGGGATTCTCCTCTAGTGTTGGCATGGCAATTGGGACGCGTCTCCCCGTGA